>NC_051184.2:98173738-98473738 GCF_013339695.2 Rhipicephalus sanguineus
TTTGTTTTCTTTCTCTCTTTCTTCTTTTTTCTTTCTTTCTTTTTGCTTTCTTTCTCTCTTTCTTTCTTTCCCCTTTCTTTCTTTCTTTTTACTTTCTTTCTCTCTTTCTCCCTTTCTTTCTTTCTTCCTTTCTTTGTTTTCTTTCTCTCTTTCTTTCTTTTTTCTTTCTTTCTTTTTGCTTTCTTTCTCTCTTTCTTTCTTTCCCCTTTCTTTCTTTCTTTTTACTTTCTTTCTCTCTTTCTCCCTTTCTTTCTTTCTTCCTTTCTTTGTTTTCTTTCTCTCTTTCTTTCTTTTTTCTTTCTTTCTTTTTGCTTTCTTCTCTCTTTCTTTCTTTCCCCTTTCTTTCTTTCTTTTTACTTTCTTTCTCTCTTTCTCCCTTTCTTTCTTTCTTCCTTTCTTTGTTTTCTTTCTCTCTTTCTTTCTTTTTTCTTCTTTCTTTTTGCTTTCTTTCTCCTTTCTTTCTTTCCCCTTCTTTCTTCTTTACTTTCTTTCTCTCTTTCTCCTTCTTTCTTTCTTCCTTTCTTGTTTTTCTTTCTCTCTTTCTCTTTTTCTTTCTTTCTTTTTGCTTCTTTCTCTCTTTCTTTCTTTTCCCCTTTCTTTCTTTCTTTTTGCTTTATTTCTCTCTTTCTCCCTTTCTTTCTCTTCTTTTTTTTTCTTTTCTCTCTTTCTTTTTTTCTTTCTTTCTTTTTGCTTCTTTCTCTCTTTCTTTCTTTCCCCTTTCTTTCTTTCTTTTTACTTTCTTTCTCTCTTTCTTCCTTTCTTTGTTTTCTTTCTCTCTTTCTTTCTTTTTTCTTTCTTTCTTTTTGCTTTCTTTCTCTCTTTCTTTCTTTCCCCTTTCTTTCTTTCTTTTTACTTTCTTTCTCTCTTTCTCCATTTCTTTCTTTTTTCCTTTCTTTGTTTTCTTTCTCTCTTTCTTTCGCAGTGCGCTATGCTCCCTCCTAACTTTTTCCTTCCTCCATGCCAAGAATTGGGCCTTCATCGACGTGCTTAGCAGCGCAACACTTCATTTGCTACAGGCAACAACGACGGCGTTGCGCTCATATCCAGGCAAACAAGTGTGGTAACTTGAAATGACGGATCACCTAAATTAAAAATTGGACTGCCATATCAGAAACGGGTGATCGCCGACAAGCACACGGTCGAGAGAGCATCAGCCATTGGAAATCGGCTCATACAAATGCGCTTGTGACCAGTACACTTTCGAGGGCCGCATTTCGGCACGCTTGACGGTTTTTAAATGCGAAGCATTTCTTAGCGAACGTCTGGCACTTTGAGCGTTTCTATTTACGTATCTATCTATCTATCTATCTAGCCGCCTACGTCTGGTGCTCTCATGATCGCCTCCTCTTACTTGGTGTAGACCAAACATTTGCATGGGAGGTTAAGAGGATTGACGAATATGATTGCCTGGTCATGACATGGAATAACATTAAAATCCCTGTCACGTACGTCGTCAAACCCTCTCCACTAGACACGTGTGGCACATACCCGTTTACCACGGGCCGCCGTGTACGGGTATGCGCCACAGGTGATTGACAGTTTATATCTACCCAGGAACGGCGAGAACATACATTGGTACCTTAACTTCTAGAGCGTTAAAGGAAAACCAACATAGGCAGCGTTGACTCAACGAATGGAAAGAATACAAATTAGGATCCCAGCAGGAATCGAACCCAAGCATTCTGCGTGGGAATCAGGTATTCTACCACTGAGCCACGCCAGGTCTATAAACTGGTTTGGAAAAACAGCCTACGCAGGCGTAATATCGGTGCAGCGTCAATTGTGGTTGTGGTGCTGGCTATCTAATTTTACAAGAAAGCAATAAACATTACATGGTACTCCTACGATGTGTACTCCTATGATACAGGCCTCATATCAGGTTAACGTCTGTAGTTCCAGTGTTGGCTCCGCTTTTATAACAGTCTAATAAACAATACGTTTGTATTCCTATGATTCAGCAAGCTATATTGAAGCATTGCTCGACCCCGGAGGAATACAATAACGAAAGTTACATATGATATCCACATCAGCGCACCGTAAAATGCACTTCGTCCACCAGAACGATTGCCAGTGTCCTCTTCATTTTCTTACGAGGCTGGGCGATGGCCTCATGCTGACGAGGATGATGCCAAGATTGATTGATAGCCGCTTTGTAGACTAGGCTACGTAGGCCACGTACGCCCAGGTAGTCTACGAATACGACAAACAGCATGCACTGATGTGGATCTACGTAGCACTATCCAGGCCTACCAGCCTCGACGACCTATACCTCACCAACGCGAAGGGTGGCTTCAGGTTCCGACATGTCGCGGCTCTGTCGAGCGATAATTTTCGACGAAATGGCCCAAGGCATCCACGAACTCCAACAGCTCTACATACCAATGCTTCAGTATACATGGACCCCTCGTCCACCCCGATCAACGACCGGATCCTATAACAAGTCATGACCAGCTGCTGGTGCTCGCTGATATTGGTGATGATGCCCTTGTTCAAGAACTCTCAAGAACTTCTGCAACACATGCACACGGGTTCATGAAACGTGCGTGCGTTTCTCGGGACCCCGTATAAGCACTACATATCAGCTTACCGCTTGTGGTGTTGGTAATACGCACGTGCCATTGGCCGCGTTACCCAACCGTGAACAACTGGTTATTAAAACATCTGCGGCTCTTCAACATAATATATGTGTGCGTATAAAATTTATACAACTATGTAGCGTCATTTGTAACGTGTCACTCAGTAAAAAAGTTACGCCACAGTCACCTACCCGCCGCAGGCTTCGCATAACATCGACTCCCACGGTACGTGGGATCTGCCGAATTTTTCGCGTACACCCGTACTTGCCAGTTTTTCGCGTACAACGCTGCCACCACCGCAATGTATAACTCATAACAACATTCACTTGAAAAAGCGAAGACAAGGTAACGCCTTTGTGTTATATATAGGCTCTCTCAGTGTAGTGAATCAAAACAGATCGTCGCGGGACACAATCCTAACAATATAGCTTCTTCAGTCGTGCCTGCCTCATTAGCTTTTATATTTTAGAAAATACTCGGTTGCCGTTACCAACTGGCTCGGAAACCAATTCTTCCATGACGCGAGGCGCGTTGCAAACGACCCGCTTTATGAACGTCGTAATGCAAACTCGACGCGCACGAACTCTGCAATCAACAATGGTGTTGACTGCACGTAACATGTGTAAGGAGCGCGCTTCCGATAGACGTGCTCTGTAAAGAAGCAATCATTTCCAAGAGCCACGCCCGTGTCGGAATGCCTGAGCGCATCTTTAAGTGCAACAAGATAGAGACATCCGCTTAAGCATAAAGCATCTTTGAGCCGAAGCCGACGCCGAAGCCTGAGAAAACAGAAAATATCGATCGTACATGTCCCCTTCCGCTCGGGCTCGGCTTTCCACAGCTCTAAACAATAACAGGTAAAAAACAAAGCTTCAGACTCATCTCTTTCCATCTACCAGTCGTAAATTAGGTGCCTAAGAGGAGATCGAGGCGACGTTTATCTCTGCTAACACAACGCCTTCTACGCTCGCAAAGGGGCGTGTGCATCGAGACGGTAGTAGGGAGCGCCCCTCCGCCGTTCTAGAGAAGGGTACACCTGACCTTCCATCTGCGGTGCCACTGCGCCGATGCTGCGTTAAAATCTACGCACGTACAGAAGCAGCTAGGCAACCCCGCTTGTAATTGGGAGCACCTGTCTGTCTTCCCAGACAGCTGGCGCTCTCTTGTCGGCATTGGAGTTACGAGTTCCCTCTTGGCAGAAATAAGTAAAGGTGTAACTAAGTAAACCAGCAGACAGTGCAGCTAATGAATATATAGGGGTTGTTACTTTAGTGTAATAATTACGATACAACTGCAAAAACAATTAAAGTGGACGAAAACACACCTTGCCCCGGTAGGGACCAAACCTACAACCTTCGGATAACTCGTCTAATGCTCTACCTACTGAGCTACAGGTGCAGTCGTCCTCCCGTGCACATTATCGGATATTTCTTTGCATGTAAACTTGGCAATGTTAACCAGTGGTAATCGTAGTCTTGAGGGCGAGTGTGAAACACTTTCGTGCTAGCTGACGTGACGTAGTACGTGACCTTTTACGAGCTGGAAGCTTACCAATAAATCTTTACAGACCACCTGACGACATCAACTCTGCCGGAACAACACCTCCGCGACGAACGAATGAATGAAGGAAGGAATTTATGGAAAACGCGTTTCCTTTGTTAGCCACAATCTAACGAAGCCAAAAAAGAAGCCAAGAGATGCATAGGGGCCGTTATAGGAAGGACGAGGAGTGACCACGTGATTAGTGCTGAAAGTTGGCGAGAGCGTGCCTGTTTTGTCGGTCCATCCATCGACAGATAGACCTATCTATATATTATGAGGCGCTCGTGACGGTGGAGAAGACGAAAGTCGGCTTTTACAGGCGAAACTCTTTATTGGGCGAACTCGTGCCCAGAAAATGAAATATCAAAGTACAAGCAATACATGCTGTACACTTATAGCGGAGATCACAGACGTCGACCGTCGGTAAAACATCATCTGCAGAACGCGTCGTCTTTTATAAATAAGTCATCGAAGCTTCCAGTGCTAACACTGGTGATCATGTACGCTTCCAAATAAACTTTCGCGCCCAGCGCGTAATCCTACAAGAACATTCTGAAACAATCGCGAATAATAATTATTGGTGTTTAGCGTCCGGAAAGCACAATATTAGAGAGTTTTAGTGCTGGGGACCCCAGGCCACCTGCGTACGCGCGCTCTTGCGTTCCTTTGTACTCCCAGCCTCATCCACGGGGTATACAAAAGAGCGCAAGGGCCCGCGCGCCCCTAAGCCCGCGGGTCCCCAGCACTAAAACTCTCTATTGTTATGGGAGATGCCGTAGTGGAGCAATACGGAAATTTAGACCACCCGGGGTCCTTAAACGTGCACCAAAATCCGAGTGCGCATGGCACAAGCATTTTGACCTAAATCAAAAATGCAGCCGCCGCGGCCGGTATTGAATCCCGCCACGACCTTCGGGTCAGCAATCGAGCAGCATAACTACTAGACCACCGCGGTGGGTGAAACAATCGCGAAGTTTCTGAAACATTGCGGTGCGGTCTGCGCAAAGCGTTGCTAACAGTTTTTGTCGGTGAAAACCGAATACATAAAAATAAAGCAATAAAACGCGCATCTATCTATCTATCTATCTATCTATCTATCTATCTATCTATCTATCTATCTATCTATCTATCTATCTATCTATCTATCTATCTATCTATCTATCTATCTATCTATCTATCTATATGTCTGTCTGTCTGTCTGTCTGTCTGTCTGTCTGTCTGTCTGTCTGTCTGTCTGTCTAGCCGCCTACGAGTTTTTGCTCTCGTGACCGTCTGCTTGACTTTGTGTATATACCGGGTGTTGAGAGTTAAGCTTTATGTTGTTGTTACAATAAGCAAGTTGGAAGAACTTGAAAACCACCTTTGCAGATAAGTAATGTATCCAGGGGGACACATAGTGAGCCAGTATATACCGCTGTCAGACGCTCAATTAACTGAGATTGAATAATTAACTTTTTCATGAGTGCAGCATGCGGGCATCTTTGTATGGAAAAGTTGGAGGCAGTCGCGTTTTTACACAGATACACCTAGAAGATTCTTCTAGCATGTCTGTGCCACTAGATATCCTGCTGGAAAGTTTAATTGCGGTTTGAATGATTACGCACGCAAGACGATGAGAATCGGCGCAATGCTCCTCCCTGATGTGACGAGCAGTCATTGCTTTGCTATTGCCAGCCGGTAGCGAAAGGGTAACCGTTATCATCTCTGCCTATGCATTCGATGCGTTGTCAGATTAAACTGCCGCGGATCATCGGGGATCAGCAGGGAGCAGTGCTCACTGTCTTGCATGCGTAATCGTGCAAACCGCAATTAAACTTTGCAGCGAGATATTTCGGGGCACAGACATGCTAGAAGAATTGGAATGGAACTGTCTGGAAACGCGACTGCTTCCAACTTTTCACTACAAATATGCCCGCTTGCTGTACTCGTTAGATAGTTCATTGTTGAATATTAGTTCATTAGGCGTCTGACAGCAATATTTATTGTCTCACTTCTGTCCCCCTGAATAAAAAACTCTTCTGCAAAGGTGCTTTGTACGTATCTCTGCGTGCTGAATTTCAAGAAATCCATAAAGATTAATTTTGAACACCCTGTGCACCAAATTGAGCGAGGGATGGCATTAGAGTATCGCGAACATGAATAACGGATCACACGAATAACGTGACGGGCTAGTGGCGTACGTCACTTAATCTTTTCTCTCGATCCCGTGTGGCACATACTCGCCAACCACTGCCCACGGAATTCGGGCACGCGTCACATCACCAGTGGCGCCACATATATTCACAGCCCATATCGACACAAGAACTTCGTGATTAGATATTGGAAACCTTAATACGATAGCGTTCGGGAACACGTGTCTCTGAAGATCCGATGCCGGCGTTGGTGACGTTGTCTGTGACAGAAAAATCAGATGAACACTATATATAAAAAATTCCGGCCGTTCCCACGCATTGTGGGAATCGATATTATGCGAAGCAGTCGGCGAGCAGCCTATGCCGGAGTTTTCGCTTTGAGTCAGGCGTTACGTGTGAATCTACGTCTTTGGGTAAATTTTGTAGTTGTGCGCATATAGCCCGAGCTAAGGTTGGCACTAATGTTAAAGCGGTGTCAGTTTTATCACAACAACGCGCACGCTATGGTGCAGCGACTTGCGGAGTCAATGTTTAATACATTGTTATGAAACCGGATAACGAACACTGAAACTACAGTTGGAGTTGCCCCGACATCAGGCATGCATAAGCTCATTTTGCAAAGCTGTTTGAAACACTGGCGTGGCTCTGCGGTAGAATACTTGACTGCCATGCAGAATGTCTGGGTTCGATGCAGGCTCAAGCCGTAATTTTCATCCCTTGCTTCCATCGGCATTTCTCGCCCATTGATAACGCCGTCGACACTGGTGTTGGATTTTCCGCTAAACGGGCTCTTTACCGCTCTCGCGTTAAGATTTCCAGTCTATTGCCGCTGAGCCTAGGTTGATAGAGACTGTCAATCACCTGTGGCACACATCCGTACAAGAGGGGCCGTGTTATGCGGTTATGTGCCACTCACGACTGGTGGAAAGGGTTTCACGACGTGCACGGGAGGCAAGTCAGGTTATTCGTATCATTGCCTGTGACTCGTGTTCGACATACACGCATGTCCTTCTATGCCAATTTCGGTGTATACCAAGCTAAGAAGACGACCACGAGAGCGCCCAGACGTAGGCGGTAAGATAGGTAGACAGATACGCAGATAGAAGGTATCTTCGTTCCTTTGCAAGATTGGGCAGGAGCGAAACCCTAACTGCAGTGTGTGTCACACGTCTGAGACTATTCACCACATCCTGTGCGTGTGCCCTCAGTACGCGACCGAAAGGCAATCACTAAAGTGCGTCGTAGATCGTCTGGACTCCCGACCTTTTTTGGAGGAGAAGCTTTTGGGTACTTGGGAGCATGCAGACCAGGCCCAACGAAGTTTAAAGTGCCTATTGACATTTCTAAGTGATACAGGTTTAGATGCTCGTCTTTAGAGCATGTGCGGCATAAAGACTTTTGCGCGTGCCCTGTCCCCGTGCAAAACAGTGTGTACAGTGACTCATTTGCCATACCATCGTCGTCTATCATCACACCTCCCTCTTTCTCTTTCTTTCCCCTTTCCCCTTACCCCCGTGAGGAGTAGCAGGCTAGAACCCGCTTTCCAGGCCGACCTCTCCTCCTTCTTCTCATTAAAAGCATCTTCTTCTTACGCAGATAGAAACGCTCAAAGTGCCTGTGGTTCGCTAAAAATGCTTCGCATTCAAAATCACGGCTCGAGCTGGGATCCAACCCAGACATTCGGCTTGTCAGTCAATCCACACCGCCTGCTTTGCCTGCTACGCCTGCTTCGGAAGAAAACTTGTCGGATCAGCGTCAGTTGTCGTTCGGCTATTGGCTATCCTATTTTATAACTATCTAAATGAGCTTTAGATACTGTAGAGCTTTAGGAGTTTTGCAAAAGTATCCCGTCTTTCTAGCGCTTCACCGTCATGAATGTATACCAACACGCCCAACTGGCAGTCATTCTGAAAACCTTAGATACATACTTGCATGACTCAGCAAGCTATACTCAAGCGGTACTTGTCCCCGGATGACAGTTCAACGACAGCTCCTTACACTGACCATCGCACAGTAGCGTGCTGTTCGTTTCGATAACACTAACGCCTGTGCCGCAACGTGAGTGCCGACGTTAGGCCGCACCATAAGCTATCCATAAGGCGCCAATGCATTCAACCTACATATTCAGCCCTTGATATGGCCACTAGCACATAATGTACATAAAAACGTTGATCCCCATCGCCACTCATAACTCCAAGCAAAACAGAACATGCTGCGTAGGCAGCTAGCTACTCAGTGACTACTTCTCTTGAAAACGATTCCCTCAATGCGCCGGATCTGCCAATTATTTTCTTTTTACTAACTGCTCCAAAGCGCTATTTCTCCTGCTTCATCAAGTGACCGATAATCTATCTCAGCTTTCGCACCACTGATATAAGATAAAAAGTACGGGCTGTAGAGGCTGGAATTGTTTGTGGCTGATCGCCATTTATATTAGCTAAAGCGGTGCGTGAATTTGTGGAAATTTCTTTGAAAGGGAATCGGAACGCCGCTAATGGTTTTCCAAAACTACTACTGCGCAGTTTGCATTCAACATTTAGCTCCGATTGCGATCCATGTGTCTCATATTTACTGTCTGGAGAACCCCGTTTGAGGGGCACACCACACGGCTTCCTAAAGGGCAGAAGGAATTACTTTGAATGGTTTCTTATTTTCATTGCTGAAGTATTTCTGTTCCGAGGTGACGAGGTGTTCACCATGGGACATCGTAGCTATAAAACAGGAGCCTCAAACGTGCAGCCCGCGGACGTTCCGCTAGCACAGGGGGAGGTTACTCCGTATACCTCCCATAGGACGCCCTAATTCATGACGTCAGCGCTGGCAGCGCGAAACGTCGTTTCGGTTACTATCCTGGCGGCTGGGATTCAGAAACTCAAACTGCAGAATGGCGGCGCACACGGTATGCGTCGTCATGGCAATACTAACACCAGCCGCGCCTCCTCTCCTAGCTCTGGCGCGCGCGGTATTTTTTATTGTTTTTGTTTTGTTTGCGTGCGCGGGCTCCCTTTCCTACTCTTTTTTTATGACCCCTTAGTACGCGTGCTGCGCCGTGCAGCGCGCCGGGCGCTCTTCTTTTATTGCGATAGCAATTACATAGACAGTCTCGGCTGGTTTTTGTCCGTCCCCGTTGCCGTCATTCACCGTATATGTATAAGTATGTATGTATATAAAAAAATTACACCATCTCCCGCTAAAGGGGACCATGAGGCGATGCGAAGCCGGAGCACTTGCACGATCGCGTTCCGTTGGCGTTCGTTGGGCATGCTACCGACCTCGCGTCGTGGAACGCGAAGAGGGACGCTACGCGCTTCGTATCTTCCATCTAGCCTGGCCGTTAATTCTCGCAGGGTGAGCGGGGAACGCGGTCGACAGGCGGGCGAGAGGGGGGCAGCGTGGGAGAGGAGAGAGAAGCGGAGGGGACGCGCATGCGCTCGAGCTCATCGCGGCGTTGCGCAGGAGAGAATTTCGCCATGTCTGGCCCCCGTTTCAGAGGAAGAGTGGAAAGGGGGAGGGGAGAGGGGAAGGGGAATGTGGAGAGGGGATGTGGAGACGGGAAGGGGAGAGGGAAATGAGAGAGGGGAGGGGAGATGGTGAGTGGAGAGGAGTTGTGTGGAGAGGGTATGCGCATGCGCAGTAAGGGTGGTCACGCCGCACACCACCACCACCGGATTGAGCTCCGCCTTAAGATACTTCGCATCTAAAAGTCCCCAAAAAATAATTCAGAAAAACGCTTCCGAAGCGCGCAATCCAACCAGGGACCTCTCGCCCCGCAGCGCGTGGCGCTAACCACTACACCACGAAACGCAGGTCCACCAGGTAGCTAACGGCGAGCGTTATATACACCAGAGCACGCCTGTCTCGCACCCAGGCTGCTGGCGAGCAGAGCGGATACTCTCCCACCCAGACGCCGGGCTGGCCGGACTGCCAAGGCGCGCGTGGGGTGCACCAAGTAAACAGGGCAAGCTGCAGTTCTGAGGCTTTAAAGTGCGAAAAAGTACTTGTTCGCGCCGTTTCAGCGTATAAGAGCTCGTCTGGGCACTACTGCGTCGTCTTTGGATGCCAAAACAAGCAGCGCAACAGGAGGATATTACTTAGCATTTTCTGCGACGATCACAACGCGCCATGGGAATAGTGCCGGTACGGTGTTTTCAGCTTCGTCGCGAATGAATCACTGTGATCCATGCAGAGAAACTAGGAACCGAGTGAAAATGCGCGAGTAAGCACCCTAACTGCGTGTATTCTGCAGTGTGATGCCCACCTATTTCATATTACGAACGTAATTTGCGTGACAAGCAGCTGGGTTTAAGGGAGGCGCAAGCTTTGTGGGGGGTGTGCACTTCATACCTTTGAGCGTTTCCTTTGACGAAAATATAGTTGAAGGTAGTGCTTTCAAGCACAAGCAATAAGCATGCTTTGCCACTTTCAACGTAGCATTAAGATTTAGTGCATTTGATGGCATCAACGCCTTCAAGGTTTCGTATTCAAAAGGTAATATATGGTACGGCGTTCCTCGACAGCTGGCCAGAATTTCGTGCTTTCATTTCAGTGTTTGATGACACAAGGCATAGTACTCGCGCTAGTGTCATTTACGTCGCAGGCGTAGCGCTACTCAAGCAGCTAAATTTTTAGCGTATTTACACAGCGCACAATTAATAAAAGGCAGCTGGATTCCGCCCATTTCAATGTCAGCTTAACTAAGAGTAGCACAGTTTCGCTTGTAAAGCATCATCGTTACAAGATAAAAATCGCACAGATAGCTTCGAAAAGGGATCGATGAACGAAACTGCAGGTGATACTCTCTGATAGCACGCTTTTGTGAGCAAGAAGCATTATTGTAAGAGCGCTCGTGAAACAAAAGTTACGTTCCGCGAAACTATCCGTAATGGTGTATCCAGACGACGGACTGTCCCGCAGACGGCTGAGTCACGTGACAGTAGGAACGCGAGTGGCCCGTCCGCTTGCGCGATACACACGTGCAGTCCGAAACGGGAGGAATAAAGCCCGGGCCGAGTCCTCTTCCAACCGCAGACGATGCAGCGCGCGCGTCCCGAAAGAGAAACCGCAAGTTCGAAGAGCCGCCGGCGCACTCTGCTACCGAAAAAAGAAGAAAAAAAAGCCGCACCTCGCTGAAGGAGATCGTGAGGAAATGCGAATGCATTTGGGTGCACCCGATGAGTGTGCGATTAATTAATGAAGAGAGACGAGAGTGTGCACGTAGAGGAGTAATGCTCGAGTTGCATTGTGTTACACATCGTCCTAGTGGTATCGTTGCCGCGAGAGCTTCGACTTCACCGAATACTATCGCTATCAAGACACCAAAGCGTGCGCTCCCTGCATGATATATATAGCTCCGAGCGCGGAGAGGAGGAGTGCCCGAGCTCTCTCTCCGCCGAGGGAGCTCCGCGATGCGAGCGCCCTCACCGGGTACACTCCTCCTCTCCCTTACCCTCCCCTGCTCCGCGATGCGAGCGCCATCACACGCCCGCGCGCTCCACCTCTCCCTTACCCTCCGCCGCTCACCACCTGCGCCGGTAGCTAGGCGCGGCGCAGCTGTTGCTATGGGCGAGGAGGAGCGTGCGCGGAGAGATAACACCGGTGCGCACGCCGGCCAGGGACGCAAGACAACCCCCGACTAAGAAATGCATTCGCATTTAAAACCTGTCTTGTTGACACCCCACCCCTCCGAGCACGCGGCCCGCAGGCGAGGATGGGGATGGACGGTTCGTGAAAATGTTTTGGGCATTGTTGGCTCTCCCGATCCGCGGCCCAGCTACGGACTCCCCCACCCGGAAGTGGAGGGTCACGTGACGGCGAGGCCGCAGGCCAAAAGAGCGGTTTGGCCCGTCGTCTGGATGCACCATAAAGCGTAGTCTAATTATGACGCGATGCATGTTCAAATGATGAGCTTTCACAAATTTTTGTGCGCAACTTGTAATATGGGGTAACAAAACATCGTTTCACTCTTTCGGACGTTTTTTTACATGTGTAACGGCGTACGTACCTGACGAGGTTGCTTCCGTAGCCTGCTCAGCACGTACTGTATACATTGTGGACTTCCATGAGCAAGGCGTTCTTGATGTTCTAATAAAAACAGCGAAATTGTCCAGGATAGAGAAGACGCGAAATACGCTCTCCGACGGGCTGAATTTCGCGAGTTTCACGTTTGCTGTGTGTAGCGTCTGCTGGCATGACCAACGTTACTAGAACAAGCTCAGTTTAAAAGCTCCGCCGGAGAGGCGGTCCGCGTGGCGGTCGTGAGAACTAGTGGCGCTGCAGTCACGTCTAGCTTAAAGCTTTAGTCTAGCTCCCGCGGCTGGCGCTTGTTGTGATCGGCGCCGCACGTGGGTTACAGCGTCGTCTGCGCTTTGTTAGCTCGTCATTTTTGCGACTGTTCTTGACCAGGCTTAGCGTCTTGTACGAAGACACGTGCATGATGTACGAAGCGTAACGAGGGCGAACAGATTCAGAGTGCGGTATGCCGACGTGCTATGCGCCGGGCTGCAGGAGCGGCTACCGCAACGACGACTCCGCTTCACGACACTTCTTCGGACCTGCAAAAGACCCTACGCCATTCAAGCTTTGCATCACTAAGATAGAAAGCTTACTGCGAAATGCAAGGTCTGTGACGTTCATTTTGAGAGTGACGACATTGTAAAGCACTATTGTCGCGTCGTTGCGGGACAAGAAGCTTAGAATAACAGAGAGCTGAGCTAGTTGGTAAGTATTCATTCCAAAAAAAAAGGGCGTGCAAACACGGACACAAGAAAGAAGTCAGGACACCAAAAACGCCGACTAACTTAAGAGACGCACAACGGCTGAAAAGAAAGAAGGCACGAAAACTTATCTGCGCATGCCCATGCAACAGGCGAACCTATCAATCCGGCACGCGTGGCGGTCTACGTGGAAGATAACTGTTAAGGCATCTGATTTCATCTTTATGCAAGTTAATCGACGGTTGGCTCACGCATGCGCCTACCACTATTCCCGATATGCCATGCTTCAATCATCAGGCGCGTTTCTTCATTTCTATGACGGTACAACACTGCGCATTCATCGAATTTTGGCGTGCACTTACAATCTCGACAATATAAAGATAGATTAGAAGGTGATCCTCATGTTAGCGATCTCTTATGTTCCAACAATCTCTGGTTAATGCATCGGCCCGTTTGTCCTACGTAGAAGCGGCCGCAGACGAAAGGGACCTAATACACCACACTCGTACGGCAATCAGTGAATTTGTTGGTGTGTTTTACAAAACAAATATCGGTCCTCTTCTTGTCTTTCACTCGCTCATTCTTCCTCTGCACAGCGGCACGAATGTAACCTAGCTTATTGGCCGCCGTGAAAACAACATTAACGCCGTATCTACTTCCTACTTTCTTTAGCCTGTGAGATACGCAATGAATGTACGGTATACCTACGACACGTTTCTTCCTATCGCTTTCTGCAACCATGCTTGGACTTAACACAATAGACTTCTTTAAACGTTCAGCAACCATGGCCACTGCATCACGAGGATACCCTACATCTAAAAGACGCGTAACCTGTGCGTTAAAGCTATCACCCATTTTGTGCTCACACGACTTGGTGAGGGCTGATTTAAGGCAAGACATGGCAATGCCGTTTTTTACAACCTTCGAGTGCTTCGACGAAAAATTTAACAGCGGTTTCGAAGATCTAGGAGAATACTGCCAGCACACGTGGTTCTTCTGGAACGTTAAGGCAATGTCCAGAAATTGTATTCCATTATTCTGAAGCACTTCTTTAGTAATGCTCAGCCCACCTCCATTTAATTCAAATTTTTTCGCTCGACACTTGAAGCACGCTAGTTTCCTTCGCTTCTTCGGCCGCCTTTGCAACAGGAGCGCTGTTCAAACTGAGAGTATCCATTGGCGAGCCTCACTTCGTATAACATTAGTTTCTTGCTATCGCATTCATTGCTTCGCCCTTGCGGCGAAACTGTGACTTTTTATTTGCGCAGGGAAAACATTGCCCTTCCGCTCTCTGCTCGCGCGGTAGTTGCTGCCGGGGGCCGCTTTTTTTGCTATCGCATTCATTGCTTCGCCCTTCCGGCGAAACTGTGACTTTTTTTTTGCATCCGATGCAGCCGCTTGCGGCCGGCAAGAGCGTTTGCGGCCGGTTCACTAGCTTGGTATACTCGAAAACTGGTTGTGACGCGACTGTATGACGAGTATAAAAGACAGGTGGTAACATGACAATCATCACATGCATGTCGTGTAGGGTATGATTTACATGCCACACTCATGGTGCGCTCGCGGCCACTTCGCTAGCTTGATATAAATGAAAATTGGCATTACATGACATGACTGTGACGAACTTAATGACAGCTGGTAAATGACAATCATGACATGCATTTCATGTGCCGCATGATTTATATGCCACGCTCACGGTGCGCTCGCGGCCGGTTCGCTAGTTTGGTATGCCCCTAAAGTGGTATTTGGTGATGTGACTGTATGACGAATATAAGTGACAGGTGGCAACATGAAAATCATGACAACCATGTCTTGTAGGGCACGATTTACCTGTCATGCTCATGGTGCGCTCGTGGCCATTCCACTAGGTTGATATGCAGCAACATTGGTATTGCACGACGCGACTGTATGATGAACACAAATGACAAGTGGTAAAATGACAATCATGACATGCATGTCACGTACAGCATGATTCACATGCCACACTCATGGAGCGCTCGCGGCCGTCTTCATAGCTTGATATACACAAAAACTGGTACTTCGTTACGTGACTGCGTGACGAACATAAACAACAGGCCATGCGTTGCACACTCGAGAGTATACGTTTCATTATATTAATGATCGTAGATGCATGAATGCATGAAAAACGTGCGATATACGGTGAAGTAGATGCCATGACATGAATGACTTCATTTGCCTCAAAGGCAAACAAGGCGATGTATGCAGCTCTTTGCTGTTTGCTTCGCATAACATCAATTGCCACAGTGCGTCGGATCTGCCGGTTTTTTTTTTTGCATTCCCCATGTTTGAACACATCCTAGTGTATTCCGATTCCGCTCGTTTCAAAACGTGCCTGATTTTTTTCATTTTTTTATTAGTGAAAGTTTACACTACTTGTATAGACCACTCTTCCATTCACAATAGAACTCAGTTGAAAGTTAGCGCTTGTCGCTGCCCCTTGTCTTGTGTTGTGTTTCCGCACTGTTACGCTAAAGAACAAATGTACTGTACACACTTTGTTCACCTGAACGCACAGCCCGTCTCAGCAGAATGAACTGCCTCCCTATTGCGTGTCTCGATCCCGCAAGTTTATTAGTAGCGGCAGGAATAACTGAACTCACGCAGTTTTTTAGAGCGCAGCTCTTCGGCGCCTGTTCCTGCGTTGAGCGGCGTCGCCGTCGGTGGCGTAACCGACAGACATAGAAAGGTAAAATGGGGGAAAATATGCAGGAACGAATGGGATTTGAACTCGGGCCCTCTGAGTGGCAGTCGATATTCTACAACAGAGCAAGGTTGGTGCTTGAAACTCATTTGCAAAAAGACCCTATACAGGCATCATGTCGGGCAAGGAATCGCGTTAACCTATGTAATATAGCATCGCAGAAGAGTACAATAACGAAAATTCGTCACACAACGCTAACTGCGCAACGAGTGTGTGGTTTAATGCTTCCCACCCACTGCAAAGTGCTAAGCCATAAATTCTCATCGTAATCAGCGCCATGCAGCATCAACAAAGTGCACAAAGCACCTTACAGATGTGTAGTGGGTACCTCCCTTGTCCACAGAAAGAAGAATTAGAGCACTGCACGGGCTCGGGCCTACCCGAAAACTCAGGCCCGGCCCGGCCCGGCCCACGTGGGCCGGGCCGGGCAGGGTAAAGTAGCTTTCACGGCGGGCCCGGCCGGGCTCGGGTCTGAAGCTACAGGCTTAGGGGCGGGCCAGGGTTTGAGGTGGCGGGCTCGGGTCGGGCCGGGCTTGGACTTTGCTCCGTTCTTGAAGGGTCACTAAAGTGAAACACTGAATCGGTTTAGACCGATAGAGTGTACTCTGAGAATCTGATCGAGTTACAACCCTCCCCAGCTGGTCGAGTTACAACCCTCCCCCTCCCTTCGCGTGATCTTTGAAGACGGACGGGGCGTTTGCTCTCCGCGTCGGCACCATAACTTCTCTCGAGCGGGTAGATGTTATCGTATCCGCCCTCCGAGCGACGGTGATGGGCCGGCAACTTTGATCTCTGCTGTAGCCGCGTTCGTCGCTCCCGTTCGCGCGCGTTTACCCGGGGCAGAACACAATGCACGTAGAATGTTATCAATTTGGACTTTATAGGGGACATGACGGCTGCGGTAAAAACTAGCCGAGAGTGTCCGTACAATTGCTATATCTATAAACCGAAACTGTTTTCCGCCTACTCTTGCTCGCGTCCAGGTGGACGCTCATTGTCGGATTTCCTTGACTCCGATAGCAACAAATACATAGTCTCGTTGTGAATGGACGCAGTTGCGCGTTTTGGTAGAACTCGTGCCCAAAAGTGGAGGCGCACGAGTGAATTGTATCTCTACGGCACGTGTTTTCTTACGTAACCGCTTTGGTCGTCCACGTGGTATTTGCGTGACGTGATGCTTGTTTTCGCCGCAATCAGATGTTTTCTGCCTCTTGGCGTGAGGTTTCGAAATATTGATAAAAGATTTTGGTTTCTGCACTCCTTGAAGTTCTGTACACTGCTCGCGTATTGATTTGCACGTCTTCTGATTGCAGTGATGCAATTACAGCAGAGCTGTTATCGTCAAAGTTTACCTTGTGTCATAGATGAAAAATTATCGTGATCGTGAACCGGCACGTGCTCGACGACGCCCACGCATTATGTACAGTCTGCAGGGTGTTAACAAGAGCTGTGCTGTAATCTAGCCTTGCGCGACTTAGGGGAAGCTGCGCTAACCTTTTGTCTGTGGCGCAACCATTGCGGTGTAGTTGCCGCTGGACACCGTATCTCTGTGGCGAATCTGCAACGGGATTACGCAGAAATATGGCAGTTGTTCTTCGGTCAGTTGTTTTCTCTGAGCACTCGAAGCCGACAACATTTCCGCAGCTGCCTCAGTGCTTGCGCCAAAATGCCGGAGTGCTGCCGCTTCCCAGGTGAAGGTAATGCAGTCGCACTGGGGCGTGACTAACTGTCCCGTCATTTTTGGTTTTCCATGTCGTTCAAGTGTGTTAAGCATCGTTACCACTCGCTTTTTTTTCTTTGGGGAGCTTTATAGTTGTGCCATCCTTACAAATTGTGTGGTGGCTCGTTTTAGTTTCTGCCGATCTGGTGCCGACTGCTGTGACATATTTCTTGGGTATTTTGGGTTAAGACTTTTAGCTGCTGCGTGGCCTGTGTCATTCGCTTCTTGATATCTGCCATGAATGGCATTGAATATTTGGGAGTGTCTGACTTGCGAGGGTTATCGCCTCAAACATTATTGATATAGTACTTTCTCTAGTATTTCTGCTTGGCCCTTTGACGGTTTGTCTCTTGGTGGGCTTACCTGGCTACCTGTGACAGTGTTGTTGTGGGTTGTTCGTTACAGTTCTGCCACAAACTGATGCCGATCTCATTCGGCGTGTTGTTCATCTAGAACTTCATTTCGATTATTCGCCTGTTGTTCATCAAGCTCAACTTTCTTTTACAATCACTGACGTTTGCGTTCTCCGGCTCCATCTTGTTCCCACAGCTGTACGATCTGCGTCTTGACTGTTTCACAACCGGGATCACGCTGTACGTTTGCATTGTGTTTTGCAGCTGTGGAAAATGCAAATCTCGCGTAGCTCACCTGAAGCTTATATGGCTGCTGCTGTTGCACAGGATTTGGCATTTGCATTGACCTGGATAGTTTCCTAGATGGAATACGACATGTTTTCCCTAAATGAATGTTGGGCTCGGGGTGATTCCTGTTGCCTCAATTGCGTTATCGCTGTTCTTTTTTCTTTACCTGTCATCCGCGCTTCTCTCCGGAGGGACTGGCGATGATTTGTGTTCTTCGTACGAGGTTTCTTCATTTTTCTTGAACATTGGGTTTTGCCGGCGTCCTGGTGCCCGACCTCACACACGTTCTATAATAGAACAGAATGCACCCTAACGAAAGAACGGCAGGGAGCAAACAGCCAATAAGCAAAGAGAAAGCACCCCGTAAGAATACGTCAGGACTTGATCGTCGCCTGGGGGACCGTATAAGTAATTCAGAGATGTGTTGAACGCATGGAGGAATACAGTATTTAAGCTGAATATCATTTTATAGGGACACTTTTTTTCAACCTTTAAATTGAAGAGCGTGATGGCTTTAACAACTTCTGTGTGGTCATGTCCTGTTCATGAGTCGAAAATTCACGAGACGTTTGGTGGTGGCCCTCGAGGCCATTTCTGTGAATTGTCGCCGCAGGATTTAATTAAGCCAGGCACTAAGCAGGCTAATTCATTTCTCCGGCGCGGTATCCTATGTTTCGATTCCATCATCCGGGGACCACTGTAAATCCGTTCTGTCGGTAATGATGGTGTCTACATCCGTCTTTTGCCCGACTTCGCCGGGCATAAAACAAAGTGATTCGCAGGGCTGCCTGTTACGATTGCTGTTTGCATGTCTGACCGTCACACGAGCCTTCACCAATTCTGTGCTGCGCGATAGAACGTTCTATCAGAGAAAGTCCACAACATTCCGCACGTGGAGTGCTTCCCAAGCACACGGAACACTTTATATGCTCTCACGCACCTTGGTGGTGGTGAGGGTTGGGGGTTCTTTGACCTTCAATGCTTGCAGATGTTGACCGACGGAGGAAACAAAAGCTGGCGTTGGCCCACTCGAAATCATTCGGTACATATGCGAGCGGTACGCTTGTATGAATGTTGTCTTATCTGTCCTGCTTTGTAATAAATGCATTTCAGAAAGGAACCACCGAAGAAGAGAATGAGTGCCGTAGGTCAATTGCCTAGCGTGCGAGCACGCTCGTTTGAACGTTGTGTCCGTCAGCTCATCTTTCCGAGTAAAGCTTTCATTGGTGTGTGCAGCTGATATCGCGAACGAAACATGGGAAGCTACGCTGCCCATCGCATGCCCGGAGGACCAACTCTGTGCAGTCCTGTGGACCCCAGATGCCACGAGGACTCAAGGTCTTGCCACCACCTGTGGAAGAGGGGTTCCCGTAGGGCAAGTCTCCCAGCCCCCGCCTCCCTGGACCCCAGTAAGGACAAAAATAAAGTGTCGTCTCTCTCTCCCGTGCTTCCAGGCGATCCTGCTGTAATATTTTATGTGGGGCGAGGGCGGAAATGAAATCCATGTCCGTCATTCTGCTTCATTCACGCGACCGTGCGAACTGCTTGACTGAGAATATATTGGAATCGAAACTATCGTAGAGTGCCTATTGCAATACAGCTGCCAAGTGCCCACTACGCCATAATTCTCCGTTTCGCGATTTTGCGAAGTACCCACTACGCGTTGGTAAAGCAACACGCGCACCTGTGCAGCTGTACACATATACTCTGTTCCAGAAGTTTCGTGCAGCAGAGCCAAGCCTACACGACCCTCGAGCGCAGGTTGTTGCGAAGCGAGATGTAGTGCCCCATATACGTAGCCCGTTGTTTGTCCTCATGACTTTTGCAAGCGGTCTCGTCGGAGGATTTTTACTTGAAGGCTTCTCTGCGTGTTGTAGCTGTGATTTGTATGACGATTTTGTCGCATTTTCTGTATAAAACAATTTTTGTGGCTCCATGATACTGAAGAAAGAGTTCTTGCTTGCACGTGTTATAACATGCAAATGACGAAAGAAATAACACTGTTGTGGCTCGTATGTGTTATGTTTTTACTTATTAAGTACGAAGGAATGGTACGACACTGTCTAAACTTTTATGAGTAGTCCGCACAGCCCGAGCGTCCACAGCGCCGCGGAGGACCCAGTCTTGGGTTGTGATTAGTCCGCGGTGGCAGATTTGGTCACTCCTTAGTCAAAATGGCGGCGCCTGGTTCACCTGTGCGATATCGTGCAAGTATCTCGAAGACGCGCGCTTTTACGGTGCCGAGGAGAATATTTAACCGCTTTCACAATTACAGCTCATCTCACTGCGCAGTTGCACAGTGTCCCGAGACGCTCTTGCCGCTTTCGCTGCAGCGCTCGCCGCTAGCAGACGACAGGGCGCGGAAGGATACACTTAGATGTGCTCGCCCTCCTGATTGGTTGAGAAGGCCTGTAGCTTCCACAGTGCTGCACGGAACTTCTGGAACATAGTATAGTTGCTGCTGTTGCTGCTCGAGTCCTGATATATAATCATGCCTGAAGGCATTGTGATGAGGGGGGGGGCAGCACTATAAACCCCTCACTCATTCGCAATTCTCATGTTTTGACGCCTCAATTTCTATGGAAGCGAAAGTGCTTGAGGCCCGTGTGCTTAGATTTAAGGGTACTTTAAAGGGCCCCACGTGGTCATCATTTCCGAAGCCATCTATTACAGTGTCCCTCACAAACATATCGTGCTTTCGACACGTTAAACCCCAACAATTATTATTATTATTAGTTTTGACGCCTGGTGCTGCTCTACGCTTCTCCCACGCAATAAGAAATGCGGCAGGGAGACTCCTCGCATTGCATGGCATTCGCGTAGGTTTTTTCCTAAGCAGTTTTTATCAATGGCGTGGCTGTGTGGTAGAACACTTACTTTCCATGCAGAAGGCCTTGGTTTTATTCCCACTCCAGCCGAACGCTATTGTTATTATTTCCATCTGTCTGGAGTTTTCGCTCACGGACAACGGCTATTTCTTGCTTAAAACCAACGACGGAGACGCCAGAATTTCTGCGAAACGAGCTCTTTAACGCTGTCGCGTTAAAACTTGCGAGCTAACCATTTCAGTGATTGCTCTTCCCGTATCTCATGTGTGGGTCGTTTATGAAGGGAAGTCGACGTCAGGTTAAGAAAAACATATCGACACTGGTTGTGTGCGAAAAGTCATGGTGACCGTGACCGAAAATAATAATAATTGTTGGGGTTCAACATCCCAAAACCGCGATATGGTAATGATAGGCGCCGTAGTGGAGGTCTCCGGAAAATTTGACCATCTGGTGTTCTTTAACATGCACCGAAATGTAAGTACACGGGCCTCAAGCACTTTCGCCTCCATCGAAAATGCGGCCGCCGCAGCCGGGGTTCGATCCCGCGACCTGCAGGTCAGCAGTCGAGGAGCACAACCACTAGACCACCCGTGGCGGGTTTGTCTATGACCGAAAAATCGAGAAAGATCCAAATAAAATAAGAACAATAGAAAAAGGTTCGGCTTGAGTGAGAATCGAACCCAGGCTGTCTGCGTGGCAAGCAGGCGTTCTACCACAGAGCCACGCTATTGCTTTAAAATGCTTCGCCAAAAAAGAGCTATATGAATGTCACGTAGTGGAAGGACCTCCTTCGCGCATGTAATATTACGCGACAGAAGCGTAGAATCGTGCCAGGCGTCACAACATAAATTGCGCAATGAGTGGGTGTTTTAAAAGCTCACCAAGTGCAAAGCGCGCAGATATATCTAATCATTATCAGCTGCAAAAGCATCAACAAACTAAGCAGCTCCGTCGGTTCGCGTGTTGCCTTACAGACGCATAGTGGGGCCTTCGCAGATTAGCGAGAGAAGGAATTATGGCGTAGTAGGCACTTAACAACTGTAATTGCAGTAGGCATTCTAGGATAGTTCGTAACGACCAATGTTACGCGTACAGTAGTTTGTTTCCTTACGGCACGGTTGAGGCATGCACCGACAACCGAAGCATGGCTAGCAATTGAGAAAGAGATGTGCACGGGGCCCTATTACGCTATCGCGTTCAACTCTTGAAGGTAAAGCTTAAGCGTCCTCCATGTTTTTCAGCATGGTCCGAAAGCACTTCCGATCGCTAGTCGAGGCTCCTGAAAACGCGAGAGGCAAACGTTATAGCGCAGCGCGCGGCCTGGAATTTCCAATGCATTCTCAAAGTCAGCTGTAAATCGCTCCCTCTTTATATATACAAATGATGCCGTGTCCTACACCTTACGTGTCCTACGATAGTTTCAAACGGCCAGTGATAAGCTCACCGCCGTTCCTTCCTTTGCGGCACAGTAGAGGTGTCCAAAGTCAACCGAAGCGAGGCTAGCAATTGAGGAGGCAATGCGAACGGGTTCCGAGAACGCTATCGCGTTGTACTCTTGAAAGCGAACGCTCGAGGGTCCTCTGAATGATTTTCCGAACTTTGCCGCCCCTCCCCCCCGCTCAACCTTCTTCACTCTAACGGCCCTGGCGTGACTCCACTTCTTGACTGCTGCACGCTGGCTGAGCGGAGGTTGATACACCTGTCATACATGGATTACATTGATTCCCAACGCAGCGACGGCTGCCGGTAAAGCATCTCCAACAAATGACACGTACCGCCTCAGGGATCCCAGTGAACAATTATAGCCAAGAATTGTCAACGTCGCAGATGGAAGAGGAGTTGGACGAGAACTTCCTCTTGACCACCATGACAAAAACACGCCCCACTGGCGGCAGCTTTAAATGAGCATTTTGAAGGCACAACGCCAAAAGCAACGTAACATGAAGAATTCGTCTGTCACTTTTCTCTTCCCAAAAATCCCACAGCAGTGTGGGACGTCTAATGTCCTAAATAACTTGGCTAACGAAGTCATGAAGACAAGGTCAGAGAGGGCCGCGGTGGTCAGCCATACGGTGTGGCCAACAACTGAGGAAGTCGCTTCCATATACTAAAGTGCCACCCTTCGCCACAAAAGGGTGTTTATGACAACGAAGGACATACTAATACCAAGTCTAACGAGCATCATTCTCAAGGCAAGCCAATCATTCCAATATATTCTCAGTCAAGCAGTTCGCACGTTCGCGTGAATGAAGCAGAATGACGGACACGGATTTCATTTCCGCCCTCGCCCCACATAAATTATTACAGCAGGATCGCCTGGAAGCACGGGAGAGAGAGACGACACTTTATTTTTGTCCTTACTGGTGTCCAGGGAGGCGGGGGCCGGGAGACTAGCCCTACGGGAACCCCTCTTCCACAGGTGGTGGCCAGACCTTGAGTCCTCGTGGCATCTTGGGTCCGCCGGACTGCACAGAGTTGGTACTCCGGGCACGCGATGGGCAGCGTAGCCTCCCAGGTGTTCGCGAAATCAGCTGCACACACCAATGAAACTTTTGCTAGGAAAGATGAGCTTACGGACACACGACGTTCAAACGAACGTGCTCGCACGCTAGGCAATTGATCTACGGCACTCATTTTCTTCTTCAGTGGTTCCTTTCTGAAATGCATTTATTACACAGCAGGACAGACAAGACACCATTCATACAAGCGTACCACTCGTACATGTACCGAATGATTTCAAGTGGGCCAACGCCAGCTTTTGTTTCCTCCGTCGGTCAACATCTGCAAGCATTGAAGGTCAAAGAACCCCCAACCCTCACCACCACCAAGGTGCGTGAGAGCATATAAGGTGTTCCGCGTGCTTGGGAAGCACTCCACGTGCGGAATGTTGTGGACTTTCTCTGATAGAACGTTCTATCGCGCAGCACAGAATTGGTGAAGGCTCGTGTGACGGTCAGACATGCAAACAACAATCGTAACAGGCAGCCCTGCGAATCACTTTGTTTTATGCCCGGCGAAGTCGGGCAAAAGACGGATGTAGACACCATCATTACCGACAGAACGGATTTACAGTGGTCCCCGGATGATGGAATCGAAACATAAGATACCGTGCCGGAGAAATGAATTAGCCTGCTTAGTGCCTGGCTTAATTAAATCCTGCGGCGACAATTCACAGAAATGGCCTCGAGGGCCACCACCAAACGTCTCGTGAATTTTCGACTCATGAACAGGACATCACCACACAGAAGTTGTTAAAGCCATCACGCTCTTCAATTTAAAGGTTGAAAAAAAGTGTCCCTATAAAATGATATTCAGCTTAAATACTGTATTCCTCCATGCGTTGAACACATCTCTGAATTACTTATACGGTCCCCCAGGCGACGATCAAGTCCTGACGTATTCTTACGGGGTGCTTTCTCTTTGCTTATTGGCTGTTTGCTCCCTGCCGTTCTTTCGTTAGGGTGCATTCTGTTCTATTATAGAACGTGTGTGAGGTCGGGCACCAGGACGCCGGCAAAACCCAATGTTCAAGAAAAATGAAGAAACCTCGTACGAAGAACACAAATCATCGCCAGTCCCTCCGGAGAGAAGCGCGGATGACAGGTAAAAAAAAAGAACAGCGATAACGCAATTCAGGCAACAGGAATCACCCCGAGTCCAATACTCATTTAGGGAAAACATGTCCTATTCCATCTAGGAAACTATCCAGGTCAATGCAAATGCCAAATCCCGTGCAACAGCAGCAGCCATATAAGCTTCAGGTGAGCTACGCGAGATTTGCATTTTCCACAGCTCCAAAACACAATGCAAATGTACAGCGTGATCCCGGTTGTGAAACAGTCAAGACGCAGATCGTACAGCTGTGGGAACAAGATGGAGCCGGAGAACGCAAACGTCAGTGATTGTAAAAGAAAGTTGAGCTTGATGAACAACAGGCGAATAATCGAAATGAAGTTCTAGATGAACAACACCCGAATGAGATCGGAATCAGTTTGTGGCAGAACTGTAACGAACAACAACCCACAACAACACTGTCACAGGTAGCCAGGTAAGTCCATCAAGAGACAAACCGTCAACGGGCCAAGTTGAAATACTAGAGAAAGTACTAAATCAATAATGTTCGAGGCGATAACCGTCGCAAATCAGACACTCCCAAATATTCAATGCAATTCATGGCAGATATCAAGAAGTGAATGACACAGGTCACGCAGCAGCTAAAAATCACAGCGTAACCGAAAACAGCGAAGAAATATGTCACAGCAGTCGGCACCAGATGGGCAGAAACTAAAACGAGTCACCACATAATTTGCAAGGATGGCACGACTGTAAAGCTGCCAAAAGAAAAACAAAAACGAGTGGTAACGATGCTTAACACACTTGAACGACATGGAAAACCAAGAATGACGGGACAGTTAGTCACATCGCGGTGTGACTGCATTACCTTCACCTGGGAAGCGGCAGCACTCCGGCATTTTAGTGCAAGCACTGAGGCAGCTGCGGAAATGTTGTCGGCTTCGAGTGCTCAGAGAAAACAACTGACTGAAGAACAACTGCCATATTTCTGCGTAATCCCGTTGGAGATTCGCCACAGAGATACGGTGTCCAGCGGCAACTGCACCGCAATGGTTGCGCCACAGACAAAAAGTTAGCGCAGCTTCCACTAAGTCGCGCAAGGCTGGATTACAGCAGAGCTCTTCTTAACCATCTCTAGAGTGTACATATTGCGTGGACGTCGTCGAGCAAGTGCCGGTTCACGATCACGATAATTTCTCATCTATGACACAAGGCAAACTTTGACGATAACAGCTCTGCTGTAATTGCATCACTGCAATCAGAAGACGTGAAAATCAGTACGCGGGCAGTGACCAGAACTTCAAGGAGTGTAGAAGCCAAAATATTTGATCAAGATTCCGAAACCTCACGCCAAGAGGTAGAAAACATCTGAGTGCGGCGAAAACATGTATCAGGTCACAGAGATACCACGTGGACGACCAAAGCAGTTACGTAAGAAGACACGTGCCGTACAGATACAATACACTCGTGCGCCTCCACTTTTGGGCACGAGTTCTACCGAAACGCGCAGCTGTGTTCATGGACAACGAGACTATGTATGTGTTGCTATCGGAGTCAAGGAAATCCGACAATGAGCGTCCCCCTGGACGCGAGCAAGTGCAGGCGGTAAACAGTTTCTGTTTATAGACATAGCAATTATACGGACACTCTCGACAGGTTTTTGCCGTAGCCGTCACGTCCCCTAAATAGTCCAAATGGATAACATCCCTCCGTGCATTGTATTCTACCCCAGGTAAACGCGCACGAATGGGAGCGACGAACGCGACCACAGCAGAGATCAATGTTGCCCGCCCATCTCCGTCGCACGGAGGGCGGATGCGATAACATCTCCCCGCTCGAGAGGCGTTATGGCGCCGACGCGGAGAGCAAACGCCCCATGCGTCTTGAAAGATCATGCGAGGGAGGGGAGCGACGTAACTCGAGCAGCAACTTTGAACTTTGATTCTAAGGGCACGGTCGCGATCGCTCGCGCACGCGCTATCTCGGCAGCCATTAGCAGGTGGCTCGTACAGCCTTCTGCGCGCTGCGCTCTAAACGTTTTGAGACTCTGCGGAAAGAGCATCTCTCCTTGGAGCGGCCCTATGCTCTTTAACCAGGCATTTGTAGAGTTACGCGAGATCGGGTCCAAAAGATTTAGCTGCCAGACTCACTTCCGATAAGAATAAGGTTTTTGCTTTCGCATTCATTGCTTCACGCATGTGGTGAAACTGACTTTCTTGATCCACTGATATTGGGCGCTGTCATGGATTCATGCTACACGTGATCGCGGCCATCATTTTGCCGTAAACATCTTCAACGTCACTCATTTTGTAGCTCTCTCATCGCGTCTTGCTAATGGTTTTGCGACGATACCGGTAAAAGAGGACGACTCGCTTCTAGACTTCAAAATTCAAATTATTTTGCTGTAAGACGCTTGTTCCCTGTCCAAATTCGTGGCAGCATTCTTTACGAGCACTCAAAGCTCATGCTGTAGTCACTTTCGTGTCAGGTTTACGTCCGATTGTGGTTCCTACCCTCTAACATCATTTCATTATGTTTAATCAATGAATGAATATTTAATGAGTTTTTGAATTGGGAACCAAAAGAGGTAGGGGACTGAAGAGGTTTGCGAGCCGCCAGAGCGCATGCGTAGAAAGCAAGCCACTATTCGGCTCTAGCGCTCGCGACGTCCCAAGACCCAAAAATCGAAAACTAGCGTGTGTTGCCAGCGAAACGACGCATGTATAGGCTGTTTCACACTTAGGGGAAATCTCGGAGCGCGGGCATCGTGATGCGGCCAGCGCTGGAAACACGCGCCGTCAGCAGCTCGCGCGTGCGCAAATGTACAACTCTACACCCTTGAAGCGTCTGCGCACGCGCGAGCTGCTGCCGCCGCGCGATTGCAGCGCTAGTCGCACCGCGATGCCAGACGCTCCGAGATTTCCCCTAAGTATGAAACAGCCTGTACAGTGCGGGCCACCGCGCCGCACGGCTCGCGTCTCGCATGAATTTCATTTGGTCACGCTTGGCGTCTCGTGCGTTTGACCCAACATCGATCGTTTTAAAGACGATAGTCTTTCTTGGGGAACTTAAACGCAGAAATTTTGGTCTGTCTTTCTGTCTGTCTTTCTGTCTGGCTTTCTGTTTGTCGGCACGTCCCTCGATTCAGCCACTCGGCCAAAGTTGAACCACTTGCCCAAGGGCCTGCCATCGTGAACGGCTGACTAGGTTCATACTTGTGTACATTGTTGATCAAAAAGCAAACATTACGCATATCTGAGGCGCAACATCACTAGGTAAGTATTATGTGGTGTGTTCCTTCAATAGAAAATACTGTTACGGGGAGACGACAGAAGAAGGCTGTATTTACAGTATTTACACAACCACAGAGGTAGGGGTGACAACCAAGATGGCGAAAGCAGCAACGAACACGTCCTCTTCCTCTTCGTCCTCTAGGTAAGCGGCACATAACATTACCCGCCGGCGGTGAAAGCACCGACTCTGTGCGCCCGGGCAAAGACGGTCGCGAGGATGGTCACTATACACACGCGTCGGTGGGTTCCGGTATGTGATAGGGCTACAGACGGACAACGTGAACAATGTCGGTGCGGAGCTGAGTCGACGAGGACGAAGACAATGGCTCGATTTCATACGTCACGTCGGTCACTTGGCGGCATACGCGGTATGGTCCGGCGTACGGAAAGAGGAGCTTTTCAGAAAGCCCAACACGTCGTGCTGGAGACCAAAGGAGGACAAGAGATCCAGGAAGAAAGTGGGCGTTTCTGTGACGGCGATCGTAGCGAGATTGTTGGCCCGCTTGCGATTCGGTTAACCGAACGCGCGCAACTTGACGTGCTTGGTCGGCGCGGTCAATAGCTTCTTGAGCGTACTCAGTAGGTGGGTACATGGAAGGCGGCATCATCGTGTCCATCGTATCTATGTATAATAATACATAGATACGTAATTCTAGAGACCCTAGTTTCTTAAACTGCGCTGAAAATGCGACTGCGCCGAAACTTGGCTTCCTCCGTGCCCTCTGCACGAGCTCATTGTTGTGTTTCGGTTTCGGTTCAGTATTGCACTGTACGATTGCAATGGGGCGCCGCTCTGTCGTTCCTGCTTGACCTAGGCGACGTGAATATAAAAGAGTGTGTGGAGAGTACTCGTTGAGTGCGGACGTTTCTTCTGCTTCGGCGCTTCGCGCCAAACCGCGTGTTCGGGCTGGCTGGCGTCCCCGCCGGTCGCGTTGGTCAACGCCGGTCTTCGCCTGCTGCTGCGCCGGGACTACCAGCCCGCAACACAGCATTCACGTTTCCCGACGTATTGCCAGATGGCGTTCATATCTCACGCAGTGCCTCTTCTATCGTCTTTAGACGACATTTGCAGCGAAGCACGCAGATGCGCGGCCAATTTTTTAACCCAACTTTCAAACACTCTTGGTCCTCTGAACACACGAGCAGCCTACACAGCGCAACTTTGGGACGCATTGTTTTGGGTGCCCCATTCAAAAACCCACTAATGAATTGCCTGCTGTTAAGGCTCACCGTTCGGATCACTCGACTGTATTCTGTCGAAGACTCGACTCTGGCATATAATCACCATACGGGAAGCGGGTGTTGGAGCAGGTGATAGGCAAATATTAGAGGTGATAGGCAGATTACATTTTTTTTCCAAAACACTATTAGGCGTGCTCATATAAAAGGATAATCGTACTGGTGATATCCATACAAAATACCCGAATGGCCACTTATGACTTTTTGCAAAATTGTCAGAATTAAAAATATACATTGTAAGAGAAAACGGAGGACGTAAGGCGGTCGTGAGATAACAAAGAGAGCAAGCACATTGAATATGCAGCTCGGCTCCATGAGCAGTGTAACTGCAGCTGCCAATTCCATATAAAAGTGCACTGAGTGCTGTAATGCATTCACAAATTGTTGCAAATACACATTTCAATATCCCATCTCATATTCATTTAACGAGGCGGCTTTCAGAACTCCCACAATAGATTCCACACCGTACTCTAAATCCCACAGCTAGTGCTCTAAACATATTAGTACCTGCCAAAACCTCCTTGGTACCTGCTGTCGCCACGCCTCGGACTGTCGAAAACGTAAATTCTGTCGCCATCGAGTAATAAATATATGATCGCACAGAAAAAACTATACCGGGTTGCTGCAAACTTCCTAAGAGTGCCAAGGCAAAAGCCTAGTGAGCCCATAGCGCTGTGAAAAGAAGCTGCGAGCCCACGCAGCGACGTAAATGGCGCCGAGAAGAGGGGTTTTCTAAATGCTACAGCAGCGGAAGAACTCGCGCAGTAGCGCGAACAGGCAGCTGAATTGGGCCGTGCGCCGACTACAAGCGAACGCGACTTGCGCATTTCAGCCCGTGTAGACCGCGCATGCTTCGAAGAGCCATTGCTGCAGAACCGCTCAGCACCACATATCTCATCCCGGCTCACGCCCCTGCCGCGCTGCTAATCATGCGAACGGCGCAATGACGAAGTGCCCAGAGGTGGCTAGATGGTTAAGCGTCCGCTTCCCATCCGGTAAGACGTGGGTTCCACTCCCAGTGCCAACAGGAGACCCACTGTTTTTTCCGCGGGCACAGTATAGCGACCATGCGCTCGGTCGTTCACGGGTACCCATCTCGAAAGATGGCCCCACCAGGTTCGGCAAAGGCCCCTGGGCGTACGTTAAACTTTAACGGCCTTCGTGACATAGTCGAGCATCCACCGCTGCTGTGAGAAGCAAGGAACTGCTGCCGCCGCGTACCTACCGTTGAAGTAGGCAAAAGCGCGCTTCCGTTCTGGTGCTCGGTAGAACGAAGTATATAATTGTTTGAGAGGGCACCCACCGCGCGGAAAATTGGTGGCATGGTGCCGCCCAACCTAAATATAAAGTCAGCCGCTTTTTCACAGCAAAGCTGTGTACTTTTACCCCCGAACGTCTTCCTCTCCGTAGGCAAAAAAGCGCGTGGGAAAAAAAACCACGTGGCCTGGAGCATACAGCTCAGTATTTCTTTCAATAGAAAAACCACAAAACAAGCATCAAAACCGCACAATGGATGATAAGGCGCCTGTAACGGGCGGCTTGACGTCAATAGCCATATGAAATATACACTAAAGCGCAGGTTTGCGACAGCACAGTTTGCAACTCTGGACGGGACGTCATTACATTACATATATATATATATATATATATATATATATATATATATATATATAATAGGGCCCGCCTAGTAAGGCATTGCATTTCAGTTGTGACGGGGGTATATGAAGGTCCTGTATAGTGAGGACCCCTGAAGAGCAACGTGCATACGAGGAGCAGCGTCGAAAGCACAGACGACACTGAACAACGGCGTCGTGCTCGTGCCACGGATGAACATCGTGTCCAGGGCACTGAGCGTAAGCAATAAGGATACAATGCTATCAGCCGTTGCAAGGCTGCGGATTCTAAATTTACCAGACGTTCTTCTCCATAGTTCGCTTAACAAGTTCAACAACATTCCTTTCAACCCAGAGACTTGCAACGTCTCCCTGATGAAGGGGTGGTACACGAGATCGAGAGGCTGATGGACGCGACGACATCGATGGCCGAAAACAATACGTCATGGCTAAAAACGCGTTGAGTCAGGCATGTACAACGAAACATGCATGGCCGGTCTGCAAAATCAGACGCACTTCCTGGCCAACGCTCCCGGTTAAGGTCAAACGCCAATGTCTCTGTTGCACGATTCTAACGCGGAAGACTATTCAAGCGACGTCGCACTGCGCAATCGTTCTGAGTGTCGTTTACAGTTTCTCTGTCCAGCCACGTTCACAGCGTGGATTAAAGCCATAATTTTTTTCAAGACGATAGTCTTTCTTCGGGAACTTAGACGCAGAAATTTTGGTCTGTCTGTCTTTCTGTTTGTCTGTCTGTCACCCGATTCAGCCACCCGGCCAAATTTTAACCACTTTCTGAAGACCCAGCGATCTTGCACTGGTATTGCCGTTCATACTTGTGAACATTGTCGATCAAAAAGCAAATGTTACACATACATTAGGCGCAGCATCAATACGTAAGTATTAGGGGGTGTGTTCCTTTACTAGAAAATACATGCACTAGTGTTTCTTGCACTGCGCTGAAAATGCTAGTTGTTTTGGGGATGCGCTGCAAATGCGACGCTAGGAGCCAGATGCTGCGATTCAAGCACCGTGGATTCAACACAGAGGAAGAGGACTCGTGTAGTACAGCCGGCAGAAGACTATCGTCTTTCGACGATATCTGCAGTGAAGCACGCAGATACGCGGCCAATTTTTTAAATAGAGCATTTTAGGGTCCCGGGCTGTCACGTGCTGCTGTATGCGGCTGTGTGCTGTTCGACCATCCATTGTTTTTTAACATGCACTGGCATCGCACACTACACCGGTATCTACCGTTTCGCCTCACCGAAATGCGACCGCCGCGGCCGGCATTGAACCCGCTACATTCGGTGCAGCAGCCGAGCACTATAAACAAAGATCTACTGTGACGGACACTTTCACACAAGTCTAATAAACATTGCATTTGTATCCCTATGATTCAGCAGACTATATCCAAGCGTTTCTCGACCCCGGAGGAATACGCTAACGAAAGTTACGTATTATATTAACAACATCGCACCATAAAGTGCACTTAGTTTCGATAATATTCACGTCTGTGCACTAATGTGAGTGCTGACGTTACGTCAGACCATAGGTTACCCTTTACACGCCGGTGTAGTTGACATGCCTATTACGGCCACTATGCGCACAAAACTACTACGCTTACAAAAAACACGCCAATCCACCTCGCAACGCTTGCCTCAAAGTAAACAAAATGCAGCATGGACAACTGCTTGTTGACTGCTCTGCATGAAACCGATTTCCACAAGTCGTAGGTTCTGCCGAATTTTTTTCTCTTGTTCTTTGTCTCTCTTTCGTTGATGATCTCTTTGTCTCTCTATTTGTTTCTGTATTTCTTTCTCCCTGTTTCTCTCTTTCTCATTCTTTCTGCGCTACCCTCTACTCTCACCTCTTCTCCTTTCCCTCTTCCACACCATCCCATCTCTCCACCTCACGCTCACTTCCCTTTCCCACCCCCTTGCTGCACTATGCTATACAAGGCTATACTGTACTCTGCTAGCGTGCCTTGATAGCCGAGTGGCTTGGACGCTCGCCTTCGGATCGAGGGTACGCTGGTTCGATTGCCGCCTCGTGGTAAACTCCTTCGGTAAGAATTTTTCTGAATTTTTCTCTTTCTTTATATGTTTATTTCTGCCTCTCTGTTTGTTTATCTCGTTCTTTCTTTTTCTGTCTCTTTCTGTACTCGTTCTCAGGTAGCGCACAGTGGCACATACTCGTTTTTTCTGCTATCGACTCACAAGGAACGGTCTGCTAAACAGCTTTGCTGTTCAAAGGCGAGTCTTCCTGCTAAGCAGCTCCGTTATAGATTCTAGCAGTTTCTTACTGTTTGTTGCTTCACGACTTTAGATCTTCAGTGAAAGTGAGAAATAAACACGCACTGATGGGTCGGAGGAAGGATAGAGGCTGGCACCCGTTTTCAGGTGAAGATGACTCTTGAGAAGCTTGATCTGATAGGAAAGAGGCGTTTCATTTACATGTATACCGGCGATTTTACAAAAACTAAAGCTTAGAAAGGTGCTTTTATATCACAAGAGCCCGCAAGAGACGAGAGCGCTAGCGAAGACCAGAGAGAGAGCCGCAGCGCCCATAAGGACGCTCATTATACACCGGTCAGTGCACGCTCTTCTCGTCAAGCGTTCTTGTTGGACGCGGACCGCGCACGCCGATGCGCGTTCCTCGCAGCGCAGAATATTTCCCGCGTTCTTGCAGGACGCGGACCACGTACGGCAGGTACTGTGACGACCGTTCCTTGCAGGTCGGATCTTTGCATTGCCGGTTATAACAGAATGTTCTTATCACCCTACTGCCACGGGCTGCCCAATAATCGGGTCCTTAATTTCTTTCGAGAACGGGAATAATAGGTTTGCCTCGTACGGAACAAAGCTCGCATGCGTAAATAAGCAGCTGCTCTCAATGTTAGAACGGCGATGGCAATGTCTCAGTGCGGAGAGTTCTATGCACTGAATGTGAAGGATATGCGCTGACATGTGAAAACACCTTGACGTTCTCGCATACTCGAGCACCAAGGGTGGCGCATCAACATTGGTCGCCCGTTCCATAGCACCATCATGTGTCGATAGCATAGGTGTATCTGCATTGCAATACTGTATCGCCTACGTTCTCCGAAATACTCGAAATCATTGAGACCCCTAGAAGCGCAAGATAAGAAAATACTTTCGAATACTAAACTCGCTGCTCGCCCTTCAAACAACATCCGCGCGCTATCCAAAGGGTGGGTGCGCATCGCATTGCGTACCTCCCATTTTCAGTGCGCACCCTCTTGTCTAACATACAACTAATAAAATCACGACACTGACGAGGGCCATAAACTAATCATCATTACAAACATCGTAAAGTTTAGGAATGCCGGAAGACGGTTATCTCACACGAACACAACAACCTAACCTACACGAGGTAGCAGACACAACACGCGAGCGGTCATACGTTCCTACAAGAATCTTAAAAACCTATGCCGCTATGAGCCAACATCGTAGGCCTTCAAACCCTTACCAGCCGATGAAAATTCCTAAAACGCTGTGGCTGGTTCAACGCGACGCTAAGACGCAAATTGCCAATAACTTGAGTGCATGAACATTCGGCATTGCCGGTCGCCAGATGTTGAGCATGGCACCGACCGTTGGTTTTTGGCCCCTGATAGCAGTTTGAATTATTTCGATATCCCAGGCATCCGCGCTGCACCGGCGGCTATAGACTGACGACGTTAGCATGCCTGTGAGATGTGTGCGACTTTTTGTGCGTGCGTGTTCTCCTTCTCTCTCTCTAACTTTATATCTCCCCCATCCCTTCCCCCAGTGTAGGGTAGCATACCGGTCCTTCTAGACTGGTTAACATCCCTGATTTTCCTTTCTCTCCTTCTCCTTCCTTCCTTCTTTCCACATCCCTTTCCTTCATGATCGAAACAACGGTACGAGGGAAGTATGGCGCTTGTTGAAATGCTTATCGAAGGCTGCGCTGTCCGCCATTTGAGCCACCACGCTCTCTGAGGTCATCTACATTTCCCCACATACAATTATCAAGTTTACGAGTGCATCATACTTGCGGGTAAACACTTGCGTCACGCCAGTCTACGCATGGATGTCAGCGTCGCGTTGCCTTCTGGTGTAGTATAATACGGCTTATTTTTTTTAAAATTGAGCAAGAGCAAAACTGACTATTTTATGAGGTCCCTAGAAGTAACTATATGTTGTAAAGAGCATGTTGCTCCAGTTATTTACAAATTACAACCTGAGCAAGACTGAGACCCGCCCAAAGCCATTGTTCCCAAAACCGGAGAAAATTTGCATCGATGATGCATTCAAGTCATTTTCTTCTCGTGATATCAAGTAGGCTGCTGTGTATAGTTTACTTTGCGTGGGAGCCTAGAGAGAAAGCCTGTGCGCCCGGAAAATTTTGCCAGAGATTCTGAGATCAGTACTGATCAGGCGAACGAGAAACTTAGAAGGAAGAGAGTTAACTTATTTTGTAGAAAAACTTAAAATATACTATACCAGGAAGAACGCCCTTACTCTTAGAATGAGAACCATGTCGTACAATTTTACAACGAAAGCTGTTTAAGATCACAAGGGCTGTTTCTGGCGCCGTAGTTGTCCGCCGCCGCCGCCGCCGGTGTCCGTAACTACTATCGCTCGAAATAAGAAAAAAAAAACGAAATAAGAAAAAATTTCCAGGATGGAACGAGGTTCGAACCTGGGCCCTCTGCGTGAGAGCCCAGTATTCAACCTCAGAGCCATGCCGGTTTTTTTTTCTTTAATTCATTGATAGATGACCCGTTATAGCTGTGAACCACACACTACATACTTTGTCACATTAGAATTACCTTAACATGCAAAACACTGACATTATTGCCTACAGTAAGAGGCTGGTCAAAAGTCAGGCAAACACACACAAGCGTCCAGAAGTGCAAGCCCCTCCGGAACGGGCTCAAAAGTCTCAACAACACTGCGCACTTGAGCAGCTTCTTCTCGGAAGACAGACTTCGTCGATCGTGGTGGCTCGACGTGCCTGTCGATCATGCGACTTTTCCATAGCGCATAAAGTCCTAATAACATAAATGCCATGCCGGTGCTTGAAACTGCTTTGCAAAATGACCCTATACAGGCTTCATATCGGGAAGGAACCACATTAACATATGTAATGTAGCGTGGTCGAAAAGTAAAATAACAACCAAGCGTCACACAACGCGAATTCTGTAACCAGGCGTCACACAAAGCGAATCGCGCAACGAGTGGGTTGTTGAATGCTTCCGAACCATTACAAACAGCTCTGCCATAATTCTTCATCGTCATCAGCCACAGCATCAACAAAGTGCACATAATGCCTTACAGGTGTTTAGCAGGTTCCACGGTCCTCCGCAGAATGAGGAAAAATTGCATAGTGGCTCTGCTTCCCAACTTCACAAAAATTATGATTTATAGCGTAGTGGGTTCCTCGCAAGGGCACTTGTATTGGTTGCCAAGGAAGCCTAAAGGCTCCCATGATCCATTTCCTCTTGGTCTCAATAAAATAATTCCCTCTCTCTCTGTTTCTCACGTTAGCGTATGTTATAAAGCGCGGTGGAAGAGTGAAATAACGACCGGGTGTCACACAATGCGAATTACGTAACTAGGGGGGGGGGGGGGCTGTTCAAGCTTCCAACCCATTACAAAAGGCTCAGTCATAATTCTTCATCGTCATCAGCCGTCGCATCAAGAAAGTGTACCTAATGCTTAAAAGATGGTACCGCGCTTCCCCGCTGAATGAGGAGTAATGTCGTGGTGGGTGCTTCCCAACTTCACAAAAATTATGATTTGTTGCGTAGTGGGTACGTTGCTAGTGTACTTGTATTAGTAGCCACAAGAGAGTTTATAACGGACATCTATAAATGCCGCAGACGGTCCAATGTGCTGTTTCAAAAAAAGGCACTACATGGGCAAACGTAAGAAAACTACAATTTTACCGGCTATTTTTGCTAACTGATCGGAAGCCTTAATTCAACGAGTTTCATCTACATCATTCGTTTAGAAAACATCGTGAATCAAAACACAGCAGTGCATCGCGGTAGTAAGAAAATAAGGTGGAGTAAAGGAAGATTCCGTTTCTACCAAATTGCGGGCGACGCGGCCGGGATTCGATCCCGCGAACTATTGGTGAGCAACGAAGCACCATAGCAATTAAAGAACCCCGGCACGTGCACATCGGTAAGCGATCCTGTGTTTGAAGCATGGGAAGTGTTGCAGAGCAAACGTTTACCATGTTTAAAACGCGAATGCCGCATCATGCTAAGCACGCGAGGCTCTCTGATTGTCTTCCGCTTCGTTGTTTGAAAGTGTAGTTGCGGTATGTCCGATTCGATAGACCAATGCTTCTTAGCACTGAACGATTAAGCAAAGGGCTACAAGAAATGATTGACAGCAATAAAATTGAATACACTGCACCGACACCTTTCCGTTTTTCCTCTTGAGTTATAATTATGCGTCGACTTCCCTTAGCGTGATCACAACAAAAATGAACTCAGCGGCTAGGCAGCTTCTGTGCGTGAGAAAGGCATGCGGTGAACACCAGGAACTCCGCATTGTTAGAACGCGCCTTGTCATGTATCGTGCGCTTTCCATTATTCCAACGACTTCTCAAGTGTGCCTTCTGTGTACAATTCCTTTGATGTCGACGGTGAGGGTCACAGAGTGCAGGGTACTGGTAGACAGGCAGCTTTGCATTCCTTGTTTTAGGGGTAAACCGTGAATGTCATTGGTGACCACCTATGATAGAGGAACGTCTACGATGACAAGCCAGATACTACACATTCGTCGTTATTACGAGGCAGAAGTGAATAAATAAGCCGAGAATTTATTATAATTGAGCGAAACAACTTTTTAGTGTTTACGCAGATTAAATAGAGATAATAATATTCTGTCCCCGAAGGCATTCCGAGAACCTAATATTTTGCAAATACAATATGGGCACTATATAACCGCTATGTGTCCTACTTACTGATAACGAAAGAAGCTATGTATTTAGAAAAATTGAGAATGGTTTCGAGCACTCTGCATTGGTAGAGCGCTCTCTGTAAGATTTAGAGATAATGTAAAGTAAGCCTATCAATGAAGCGAGCAAAGAAAACGATCACTTCATACCGTTGAGGATCTCTGAGACGGCATCACTGCTGACGGAGCCGTTTGCACTGACCCTATGGCTCAATGCTCATTACTTTCTGCCACAACAACAGCACAAGTTATTTCTGAAACTTTTTTTATCTTACTTATCTGCATGGCAAAACCATCCGGTTTTTATTATACTGCTTCACGTCAATCATCAGAAGGCGCCGAATCTTATTTACAAAGAAGAAATCAAACGAATACCTGCTCCTTAAAGAAAGACATAAACTTACTAAAATATTCCTTTGATAGATCATGCATCGGTTAAAAGCGGAGAGAGAGAGTGATTCGTGAAAGAAATGAAAAGGGGTGCTATTTTCTGCCTCCCGTCGTGGGGGCACGGCTCAGCGCCCATAGGAATGGGGAAGGGGAAGTAAAGATGATAGAAGAAAGGAAGATAGAAGGAGTGATTAGCGTGGCAAGAGTGTCTTGTCCACGAAGGCGGGAGCACGAAGCCAAAGGGCTCGTCTATAAGGTGGCGAGGTCCGCAGAAGCCGCAAACTCGAGGAAGGCTCGCAGGGCTTGCAGCTTTGAACGTGCAGGAAAGAGAAAGTCCTCCACCGTTGTGGCAGGGAGACCGAGCAGGCGATAGCGGCGCGCCATCAAGCGTCGTTCAGCGGCCAGGGCAGGGCAGGCGCAAATTATATGGTCCAAAGTTTCGTCGTCACCGCATCTGCGGCACGCAGGCGATGAGCAGCGACCCTTGGAAAACATGCGCGCCGCAGGCCAAGCACTGCCGGTCCGCAGGCGAAGCAGTAGCCACCGCTCGCGTCTCTCCAGGCCGGTCTCTGGTAGGGGTGGCGGTGGTTTGCCGCTTGCCACGCGCGTGTCAGGGTGGGCCGCTGGAAGCAGCTGCCGCAGTCGTTGCCGGGAGTAGTCCGACAGGGCTATCGCCTTGGTGACTGGGGTGTCGCCGTGGTGTGCTGCCTTAGCGGCGGCGTCGGCCTCCTCGTTACCGGCTATCCCAACGTGCGAGGGAAGCCAGTGAAGGGACAGACGCACACCGCTAGTTTCGATGGCGGTTAGCTTGGCGTGCAGTAACGCCACGGTAATGCCGGCTTGGTCTGGCTGCAGCAGCGCTTGTAGGGCTGGCCGGGAGTCGCACAGGATCGCCACGGGCAGCTGGGGTGGCATAGCAGCGAGGTAGTCAGCTGCCAAGTGAAGGCCAGCTAAAAGCGGAGGTAGGTGAATATAACCACACGCCGATAGAATATGAATGAAGGGGGAAAAATTCGAGGGAAGCTTAAAACCTTCTATGAATGTGAAGGTGAAAGATTATTAGATGCGAAGTATCTTATAGCGGAGTTCAATCCGGTGGTGGTGGTGGTGGTCTGCGGCGTGACCACCCTTACTGCGCATGCTCATACCCTATCCACTTCCCCTCTACCCTCCCCCTTTCCACTTCCTCTGAAGCGCGGGCTAGACATGCCGAAATTCTCTCCTGCGCAACGCCGCGATGAGCACCAGCGCCTGCGCGACCCCTCCCCCTCTCTCTCCTCTCCTACGCTGCCCCCCTCTCGCACGCCTGCCGACTGCGTTCCCCACTCACCCTGTGAGAATTAACGGCCAGGCTAGAGGGAAGACAAGACGCGCGTAGCGTTCCTCTTCGCGTTCCACGATGCGAGGTCGGTAGCATGCCCAAAGAACGCCAACGGAACGCGATCGTGCAAGTGCACCGGCTTCGCATCGCCTCAGGGTCCCCTTTAGCGGGAAATGGTGTAATTTTTTTAAACCATAGTGAAGTGGAACGAAACTCTGAGGCCAAGCGGCTACTTGAACGCAGCATGCAATGTAGTTTGCGAAATGCGAAAGCATCGCAAAAACTCACAGCCTAGCGAGTACAGACAGCCAGATTTGGCCCAGCCATGAATAGGAGCGAACGCGACTCCAGCGATTCACTATATCGACTTAAAATATGAACAATAACATAGCTTTCGCCTTCGATTTGGCTGAGCCGAATACATAAGGGCTAAATGTGCGCCGTTACGCCGGTGTTCTGTATGAAGTGAAGTGTCTTGTGGAATGTGTTGTCATGTATCCATCGGTCATAACTGTTTGTGTCACCGTACCCAAGATAAGCTTGCAGAGGATTACAATATTATGCCTGAACGGCAAGTCTATGTCGTAAATAAAAAAAAGAATACATAAGGGACGCTGTGAGTTCTTGATGTCATGTTTGCGTGGGATCCACTACCCGCTGTGTCTGAGTTTATGTTAACCACTTCAGCGACCAAAAAAGGTTTGATCACAGTCATTGACGTAAGTAATCGGGATGGAGACGTGCCACAAGGATCAACGTACGCGCGTCCATATAAAACAGTGCTATAGCCGCCAAGTACCAACAGATATTGTGGAAGCTCTCATTTATCAATATACAATGAATATTGCACTCATTTTGTAAAGTGACGTTGCACATTCGTGTTATACCTGGTTCTATGACGGAGCGATCGACGATGTTTTTTTTTCTCTCCATGAGATAAGAATATGGAGGAAATAATATTACAGACGGTTACGTTACCCCCTAATGCAAAATGTGGGCGCCGCTGAACGCACATTTTCATTTCATCTACTGAGGAAAAGAATTTCAAGGAGACACAGGACACGTATCCTTGAAAAAAAAATTGTATTCTGTAACTTTACATAGGATATAGTGTAGGCGTCGTCGTGTACATAATAGGCTCCTGCCGCTTCACCATAGCTGCGCTGTAGCTCGTTGACTCGATGTATCCGGCGGTTGACGTGAAATTCGAGGTGTATGCTTCTCGGTACTGGTTGAGTGATGCATGTTCGGAGGAAGTTGACGCCGTTTGCCCTCGTTGAACGGTGGAGCGTAGTGGAATTGTCTCATGATGGCACGGCCAGCTTCAAGGGTGGTTTGCCTGCCGTATTATGATGATAAATGTGCCTCAGTTAACCTAAATAAGTATGCTCCATTGGTATGGCTTCAGCATACTGGGTGCTGATCTCACCGTTTTCATAGTTTTCTACACCACTAGGGCGCACATCTGACCCAGAAGAACTAAAAAAAAAAGTTCGGCAGATCCCACGTACCGTGGGAGTCGATGTTATGCGAAGCATGTGGCGGGAAGGTGACCGTGGCGCATCTTTTTTTACTGAGCCAAGCCTCACGAAATGACGCTAAAGATTTGTATAAATTTTCTACGCACACATATATGTTGAAGAGCCGCATATGTGTTATAAACCAGTTGTTTACGCTTGGGTAACGCTGCCAACGGCAACGTGTATTACCAACACCACAAGCGGTAAGCTGATATGTAGTGCTTATACTTGTCCGTTATCGTGGAGAAAGCACGCACATTTCACAAACCCGTGTGCACGTGTGGAAGGGGTTTCTAACAGTTCTTGAACAAGGCCACCATCACTGTGATCAGAGAGCACCAGCAGCTGGTCATGACTTGTTATCGGATCCGGTCGCGATCGCGGTGGCAAGGAGTCCATACGTAGTGAAGTATGAGTTATAGTACAACTGTTAGAAATCGTGGATGCCTCAGTAATTTTGTCGACAAATTGTCTGTCTATAGAGCCGGCGACATGTCGGAATCTGAAGTCACCCATCGCGTTGGAGAGGTTTAGGCCGTTGAGGCTGGTAGGCCTGGATAGGGCTACGTAGACCAACATCAGTGGATGGCGCTTGTCGTATTCGTAGACTACCTGGGCGTATGTGACCTACGTAGCCTAGTCTACAAAGCGGCTGTCAATCAATCTGTCATCATCCTCGGTCAGCATGAGGCCATCACCCAGCCTCGTAAGGAATGAAGAGGACACTGCGTCGTTCTGGCGGACTAAGCGCACTTTACGCTGCGATGGTGTGAACATCATACGTAACTTTCGTTAATGTATTCCCCCGGGGTCGAGCAATGCTTCAATAAACATGCTTCAATATAGCTTGCTAAATCATAGGAATACAAATGTAATGTTTATTAGACTGCTATAAAAGCGGAGCCAACACTGGAATCGCGGACGTTAATCTGATATGACGCCTATATTGTAGGACTATATATGTAGTGTTTATTGCTTTCTTGTAAAACTGGATACCCAGCACCACAACCACAACTGACGTTGCACCGACATTACGCCAGCATAGGCTGTTTTTCCAAACCAGTTTGTAGACCAGGCGTGGCTTTGTGGTAGAATACCTGATTGCCACGTAGAATGCTTGGGTTCGATTCCTGCTGGGATCCTGATTTTTATTCTTTCCATTCGTCGGGTCAACGCTGCCAATGTCGGTTTTTCTTAACGCTCTGGCATTTAAATTACCAATATCTGTTCTCGCCGTTCTTCGGTAGATATAAACTGTCAATCACCTGTGGCGCATAACCGTACACCGCGGCCAGTGGTAAACGGGTATGTGCCATACGTGTCTGGAGGAAAGGGTTTGACGACGTACGCGACAGGATTTTCACGTTATTCATGTCATGACCACACAGTCATATTCGTCAAGTCCTCTTACCCTCCCATGCCAATTTTGGTCTACACCAACTTAAGGAGGCGATCATGAGAGCACCCAGACGTAGGCGGCTAGATAGATAGATAGATAGATAGATAGATAGATACGTAGATAGAAACGCTCAAAGTGCCAGAGGTTCGCTAAGAAATGCTTCGCATTTAATAACGAGCCACCATAGAATGCTATCGCACGTCCCTGGAAGCCAAATATAAAGAGCATGCCGTGCGCAGCGCGCACTGTCGTTGCGGAAGGAGAATCGAGGAGAGAAAGTAAACACTGACTGCACGTTCGGTTACCCCCGGATGAGAAGAGGAGAGGAGAGTATCGCCACTGTCGTTGCTTTCAAATATTTAGAGGTTTTAGAAGGTCTGTGAGCTCTGCGCCTCTCACCCCTCACCATGTTTGTTTGCCTACAGAGCAAAGAAAAGGAAATGAGAGAAGGATGTTACGTATCACGCCGCTAAGTCACACGCTCCTGCGGCCAATGACAACATACGTCGTGACCGTTGGGAGCTCCCGGGCTTGAACTCGACTGAGCGAAGGCAAGCCCGGCTTCATTGTGTTAGTTGTGTGAGTGGTTAGTAAGCATGGTGCGCGGCATTGTCTTTCGTGTCTCGTGTGGTCGGGGGCCAGCGAAAAGAAAACGACTAAAACGGTGGCTAACGACAAACCATGTGGAATGCTCTGAGAATTGTTGCTATGCCCGCGTCCGCTTTTCTAGGTGTGCAAGGTGTATTTACAACTCTATGCGCGTTATCCTGCAGCAGCTGCAGTGTCGTTCATGTTGAACGCGCTATTCCTGCCTTTGTATGTTTGTTTTGGCCGCACATGGTGGTACCTGCAGTGGTTGTTTTATAGGGAATTATGGGCCCTGCTTTGAATTTAATTCGGCTTTCGGTTGAATGAATCAACGAACGCGGACGCGGGATATTAGGTGCCTTCTGTGATTTGAATGCGTGCGCTGTGCGGTTGATTATTCAAGCGCGGAGGCCAACTTGTAAGTATTTCGATTGAAACGTGTCCACAGGGGCTGATTCAGACTTGCGTTTTGGTGAAAAAAACAAAGGGTGAAGGGTTGCAAAATTCGATCGACTTCTTTATCATGGTGCGTGTCTTTTCTTGCTCCTGCTTTTGCGGGCGTTATGGCGCGAAGATGTTCGGGGTGCGTCGTGTTTCACAGCTACCGTGCTGGTACCGTAATTTTCCCAGTTTTCATGGGAGGGGTTGGCGCGGGGTGTTCTTGTGAAAGGCGAACTGTGCTCTGAGGGAGTGACGTAGGAGCGGTACGGTCTATTTTAGTGATCGAGATTTTCGTTTTACGGATGCCCCGTTCTCGCCAGCATTATGTAATGTATGTCTTGGGAAAGCTAAGGGAGGTGGGGGAGAGATGGTGTCTAGGAGCCACCGGGCACCCATGCCAACGTTACTTGCATGTACGCAAGATTGAGGAAGATGTGAAGGATGCCCTTTTGCTTTCTGTAAGTTGGGGAAGGGGGGAGGGGGTGGTGTGTTACGGCATTGTTAAGCTCTACCCCTATTAATACAATATCTCAAAACTTCTCGTTTATTGTGGTGACGAATTCCATTCTTCAACCAGTTTTTGTTAGTTCTCCCAGCTTCCTCCTTTCTTGCACGGTCTAAAGAAATCGTCGCGTCGGGGCAATTGCTATAGTGAAATTGCTGTGAACGGTGATCTGATTCAGGGTTCTTTATTATGACGTTCTACTAGCATTAATCCCGCTCGTAAGCCTGTGAACACAACGGTGTGTGAGATTATGTACGTGAAAATAACAGTAGGACTATTCGATTTTTCTTGAAATCATTCTATAGGCGCACGAAGCTATTCGGCATCCACCCTAATTGAATAATCTCTCTGATAGCATTTCTATGCATGCCTCTTATTCCCTGGCCTGAGGCCGCTGCACGGAACTTTAATTGCACTTTGTAGCGGCGCCTTCACTTACATTCAGTTGTTACGTTCCTCATGTAGTTTTAGCATCTCGAAGTGTAGTTCGGTCGTAAACTGATAAATTTCAATGAGTTGCAGTTCCGAAAGCGTGAGTCAAGTTAAGCCGGGGGCGCCACTGTCTCGGCAGCCGAGTAGGTCGTGCTCTACATGGGCTCCGTACGTTTTCACGCGCATCCCCGGAAATTCTCATCTTAGCGAATTTGCACCAATACCAGCGGATTCCTGACGTCTCCGGGAATCTCTGGACGCATTCCTCGACGTAAGTCGACCGTTTTCAAGTCTTTTACGGCAAGTTTTCCGTCCCGCCACGCCCCCGGCCAGTTAAGCCTAACGCGCCGTGTCGCGCTCGTAATCTGTCGACGCGGCCTCGCCGCCCGCTTCGTTGGGCGTCGAGCGCGCTCGCGGGCTGCCGGCGTACCATGAAGGAGATCGTCGCGGGCACGGAAATTACCCCAGAAGAATTTGAAGCCAGCGAATGGCTCACGCAAGTCAACAAGAGCCGTGAAGCCTGCACATCGAAAGGGACCACCATCCCCCCGGCTTCCGACACCCAGGACGGACGATCTACGTCCCATAAGACCTCAAATGCCTCGAATGATGATACCGCAGCGACCGATCGTTCGCTCACACCACGCCAACGTGGGCGGCGACTAGCTCTCAACTCGGTGGCTTCAAAGCAGCCTCGACTGCCCAGCGATGCGCTCAAGCTCATCTTCCGCCCCAGGGGAGGACTCCTACTCTCCAAGATTACCAACTTTATACTACTCGAAGCGGTTTGCACTGCAGCAAACTTCCCCAAGTCCTCAGTTCGCGGCGAAGACCTCATTCAAGTAAACCCCAAGCAGAACACGTTCGCCTATTGCACCCTGGCCGTCGAACGAGCCGAACGGGTGCTGCGACTTAAGGAATTGGTGATTGGCACCCACACGTACGAAATTTCAGTGTACTGCGCACCCGATGAAAGTCAAGGACGCGGTGTGATCCGGGGCGTTGACCTCCGCCTAGACCGCCAAGGTATCCAAGAAGAATTAGAAGACCCCCGTAACCCTCCCATCGTTGACTTTCGCCGTCTGGGGAACACCACCGCCGTGCTGTTGACCTTCAAGGAACCTCGTATTCCCATGTGGATCTACCTCTGCAATGCCCGTCACCGTTGCAATCTGTACAAGAAGAAGTTCGAAGTATGTTACCGGTGCAGTGAACTTGGCCACAGAGCTGACGTGTGTGCCAGTACAGTGATCAAGTGTAGGGACTGCGCCATCCCCGACCCACCCAGTGATCACGTGTGCGTCCCGACGTGCCGCCTTTGCGGAAAACAGCATATCACCGGCGACAGCCGTTGTAAGGAAATCTACAGGACCCCGTATATCATAAAGCGGCGCCAATGGGAGGCCCTCCAGCAGGAAGAAGACTCCAAGCAACAAGATCAAGCGACCCAACGGCGGGTCGCCCTTAAACGCTCCAGTCGCTGGGACCGTCAACGGTCTGGTAGTACCCAGAGCAAGCACAGGGACCGTTCTGCCTCGTTCCCACCACTTGAGGCCGACTCTTCCCACAAGTCATCACGGCCATCGTCCAGCTCGAGGGCGCCTACCTCTGCTACTACTCCGCCAGGTCTACCGGCGGGGAAGCCACATGGATCCACAGTTCCCGGAACTCCTTCCGCGGCGCCGCCGGTGAGTACGCAGGGAGGGACTACCAATACTACACTTGAAAAAGCCATTACTCACCTCACTGCGGTAGTCACACAGCTAGTGCACAGGGTTACAACAATAGAACAGCGCATAGGGTCCAGTGCTTTTTCACATCCACCTTCCATGACAAAAACATCCACATCCACCCCCATGGACACTGAATCGTTGGCAGGCACAGCTACAAAACGAAAGGCCTACGAGGTGGGCGGTTCACAAACGGGTGACACTCAGGCCCAAATTGAACGCCTTACGTCAGCTCTGACTATGAGTGAAACACGCACAGACCAACGCTTCGCGGCTCTGGAAGCGACTATGGAGAAATATTTCGAAACACTCACAGCGCAGTTCACCCAGCAACTTGACTCGTTGAGTAAAGCACTAGACGCTCGGTGCAAATCTTATGACGCTGCCCTTGGCCCCGCTTCGTCCTCGGTGACAGGCGGCACAAACTCTCATCCTAATCATGGCGGGCCGCTCGCGTAACACCACCATCTGGCAGTGGAACTGTCGGGGCTTCGCGCGTAAGCGTCCTGTTCTCCAGCAGTTTCTTGCCTCCCGCGATCGTCCAGAAATCATAGCGCTTCAAGAGGGTGGCAAGCACGCTCAGTTAGCCGGATACAAGACATACACGTCGGGGCGCGCCAACTCTCAGGTGGCAACTCTAGTGAAACGTAACATGAATGTCATCCCCCATGACATTGGCTTTAATTTCCCCGATCACGTACTTTTAGAAATTTTGCCCCGCCCTTCTCGTAAACCTGGTCACTGTCTTTTTGTGTTCAACGTCTATAGTCCTCCCCGCGACCGCCGTGTCGAATTCGGCCCCCTATTTCTCCGTGTTCAACAACTAGCCCAGCACCAGCCGCATATCATAATGGGGGACTTCAATGCTCCCCACCCATCGTGGGGTTACCACTACGACTCTCCCAAAGGCCGTTCTCTATGGGAAGAGTGGCACTCGCTACACCTAAATCTTCTTACCGACCCAGCACATCCAACGCGTAGAGGGGTTGGAGTGGCCCGTGACACCACACCGGATCTCACCTTCGTGGGGCCCGGAGTAAATGCCACCTGGTGCAATACACTAGAAACTTTCGGCAGTGACCATTATGTTCTGGAAATAGTCATCCAGGAGCCCACGCGTGAGCGTCTTCGATCAGATAGACTGACCGACTGGGACCGCTTTCGTACCCAACGACAAGCATCGGGGACCTCTCAGCGTATTACTGATATTTCCAGCTGGTCCGCTACCCTCCTCCAGCACGTCGCGGACGCCACAACGGACATCGAAGTCGAGAAGTCGGTGCCTAGCTGTGACCGACACTACGCCAAGCTTTGGGCAAGGAAACGCAAGCTTGAGACCCTTCTGCGGACCCGAAAATGGGATAAAGACATCCGCCGCCGGTTGGCTCGAGTGCACGCAGACATTGAAAACTATGCCATAGACCTCACCCGTCAGAACTGGAATGATATTTGTTCCCAAATGGATAAGGCTCCTAACTCTAAGAACACATGGCAACTGCTCCGTCACTTGCTGGATCCTGATGGTGGCAAGCTGCAAGCTAAATATCAACTTGAACGTATCTTTCGTGAATATTCCGGCTCGTCCGCTTCCCAGCGTCAAGAGCTCATCAACACCTACATCCGTCCTGGGCCCGTCATCCCTCTTCCTGCATATCAGGGGGTAGGTAACCCGCTCCTTGATGCCCCCATAACTAGAGCAGAGGTGCGGGCGGAACTAAATCGTCTCAAGACAAATTCTGCAGCTGGTCCCGATCGAGTCACCAATCGCATGCTCTGAAACCTGGACGATCCTTCTATCCAAGCCCTCACGGACTATATGCAGCAATGTTTGGAGCAAGGCACCATTCCCCAGAGCTGGAAACTTGCCAACCTCATTCTGATTCCCAAACCGGGAAAGAGCCCCACGCTTGCCAATTTGCGTCCCATCTCCCTCACATCTTGTGTGGGCAAACTGATGGAACATGTTGTCCAGACCCGTCTTATCCGCTACTTGGAGGATCATCATCTACTTCCCGATACCATGTTCGGCTTCCGCCCACACCTGGCGGCGCCGGATATTATGCTCCTACTCAAACACCAGGTGCTCTACAACCGCAGTCTAGACACCCAAGTCATTGTTGGTCTTGATGTTTCCAAAGCCTTTGATAATGTACATCACACCGCCATCCTGCAGAATTTACAGGCTTTGGGAGTGGGGAATAGGACGTATACATATGTGAGAGATTTCCTTACCAATCGCCAAGTGCAACTTGACACCGGCGAAGGAGAGCTTTCCACCATCACGCCCGGCAGTCGTGGAACACCTCAAGGCTCCGTGCTATCCCCACTCCTCTTCATTGTTGCACTGTTAGGACTTCCCGAACTTCTGGCTGACATCCCAAATCTGCATCACACACTCTATGCAGATGACCTCACGCTGTGGGTTACACGAGGTAGCGACGGCCAAATCGAAGAAACCCTACAAACAGCCATCGACCGCGTGGGCAGCTATCTCTCTACGGTTGGCCTGTCCTGCTCGGCAACCAAGTCCGAGTACATTGTTATTCCATCACAGGGACGCAAACCTAAACAGGTCTCTTTCCATCTCCAAGTACAGGGGATGCAAATCCCTCAAACAGATCACATCCGCATCCTAGGACTGCACCTACAGGCCAATGGTGGCAACTCCACCGCTCTTCAGCGAATCGACCAATCTGCCATCCAAATTGGTCGCCTTCTCAAGCGGGTTGCCAACAAGCACGCAGGCATGCGCGAATCCAACCTTCTTCGGCTGGTTCAGGCATTTGTGTGCACACGCGTCACCTACGTGGCCCCCTACCTCCGCCTTACGCGCGCTGATCTCGATCGCCTCGATGCTTCGCTTCGCAAGGCATACAAGACCGCCTTAGGACTCCCAATGTCCACTTCTACCTCCAAACTTATGGCCCTTGGGGTGTCGAACACGGTCAACGAGCTTATCGAAGCTACCCTCACGTCCCAGTACCAGCGACTCTCACTCACGCATGCGGGACGCGCTGTATTGCGCCAAATTGGACTCATCCCCACGCGGGCGGCCACCACTTACCAAGACATACCGACAGCTCAATGACTCAGCCTCTGTATTCCTCCACTCCCCAAACACATGCACCCCGAACATCACGCGGATCGCAGGGCCGACCGTGCGCGCCAACTACAGAAACGTTTCGCAAGTCGCCCCGATGTCACCTACACAGACGCCTCTCGGCACCCACATCGTTCAACAATGGTGGCTGTCGCCCTGGCCCCACACCGCGGTTGGAGCACGGCATGCAGTGTAATTCACTCCACCGATATAACAGTTGCTGAAGAGGTTGCCATTGCTTTGGCAATGACCGACCGTACAACCAAGGTGATCGTAAGCGATTCCCAACTCGCCATTCGAAATTTTGACGCGGGCCGTATCTCTACACAGGCATACTCAATCATAAAGGACCACACCCCACCTACCTCACCTCGCCTTCTTATCTGGGCCCCGGCCCATGAATCTCTTAGTGGAAATGTGCAGGCACACACTCTCGCCCGAGATCTCAACTACCGGGTGGAGTTCCTTACGCCTCACACTTCCCATTCTTCGCCCTGGCAGGCCTGCGAAAAACAAACTCCTTTGTTTACTTACACAGACATTTTACAGCACTACAGACTAGGCCGTCTCCACTACCCTCCAGCTCATAAAGACCTCCCCCGACGTGATGCCGTCCTGTGGCGCAAGCTTCAGACGGGTGTCTTTCCCAACCCCTGGCTTTATAGCAAGGTATACCCACACCTCGTGACATCACACTGCAGATACTGCTCACAGTCAGCCACCCTCATACACATGGCGTGGACGTGCCCACAGTACGCTGACGCTTCACACACAGAAGATACGTGGGAGTCCCTTCTGCGTACCACCGACTCGGCACAGCAACGCCGGGTAATCTCACGCGCATTGGAGGCTGCGGCGTCCCAAGGCCTTCCCGCTGACCTCCTCTAAGCAGCGTAACCGATCTCTGGGTCGGTCCCCTCTTTTGGGTGAAATAAAGTTTTGATCATCATCATCAAGTTAAGCCTATATGAAAGCACACTTCATAAAGTTCACAAAACATTATGTTGTTATACCTAGAGAGATAGATTGTGATCTCAAATACCGGTGAATTTCACAATGGACAACGCAAGCGCGTTAGCCAAGGGTCGCATTGTTTTCAGTAAGTGGAATGCCATTCATGTTCCCTTCCATCTTTACACACACGCCTGGGTAAGAATGCGTAGCCAATGCGTACAGAAGGCTCTTGAGAGAAGGTCGAGCAGCATTGATGATTTTAAGGTGAGCTATCTTTTGTACGAAAAAACGGTGGGTAATTACTAGTACAATACCATGTTAGGGCTAGTCCTTTAGCATGGCTCAATGAAAACGCGTTCAAGTTATTGCAGGATGATTATCTGTCGTTGGCAGGTGGCGGTTTTAACGAGTCTTTCTTTCCGATAAACTAGTTTTCGACATGCTTAATTAAACTTCATTCCGTGGTTTCAAAGATGTCGATTGTTCGGATTGCTCGATATGTAACAGGGACGTTGTCATGCACGCTGAAACGCTTGTGCTCAACTGCCTCAACCACATAGTATAGCGTTTGAAAATAGCTTTTCATTACGTATCTGTGGCGTAGGGATATTTTGTAAAAGCTTACTGCAATATAAATTAACTGGATCTGCTTACCTTTTTTGTTAAATGCGCAAACCTGGCTACCGCTGCAGCCGGAGAGTGTCAAGAATGGCGTCGCGGTAGTGCAGGTGATCCAGCTATGGTCAGACCTAACAATGAAGCTTGCGGATGTGCCGTGCAACCGCCGTTTTAAATTACGAGGAACTATTTCTTTCACTAAGCATTTTAAAATATTATTTTAGTGCATAATTTATTTAATGGCAACATCGTGACTGATTGCTTCTAGTTGAGCTTTAGATGCGAAGCATCTTATGGCGGAATTCAATCCGGTGGTGTGTGGCGTGACCACCCTTATTGCGAATGCGCAAATCCTCTCCATGCACCTCCTCTCAACTCCCACTACCCCCCTCTCCACTACCCCTCCTTGTTTATATAAAAGGCTCGCGTTAGGTCGTACACACGCTCAGTCACTGCGATGGTGTCATGAATTCCAACGTCAACGTCGGCGCCAATTGCAGTAATACCCTAACGCCTACCGAGATCGCAGAGCAGCGGGTGGAGCAATGGAAGGATCGACGCGCCGAAGCGCAACGTAAACGCCGGCAAGTGGACCCCGAGCTCCGGTCTAGGGAAGCCCAGCGCAAACGGACACGTCGGCGGAAACTGCTACGGATGAAACGCGGGCTCGACAGGCCGAAACGCACCGGCAGCGCCGGCAAGCAAATCCCACCGTACGCAACCCCGACGTCGAAGCCAAGCGTCAGCGTCGAGGCAACGCGTCGGCTGCGGACAGACGACGTGAATCCAACGCCCGTGCAGAACTCCTCGCTAGACAACTTCAGCGCCCTGGCTTCGACGGTGCCGACGCCCGGTTCCAGCGCGAATTCCTCGACCGGAGCTTCGGGCAAAGCTGCAACGTGTGCTACCGACTTTAGTTCGATAACAATCTGAACGAGGCCGGTAGCATGCGCAACAAACGCCAACGGAACGCGATCGTGCAAGTGCTCCGGCTTGCTTCGCATCGTCTCACTGTCCCCTTTAGCGGGAGTTGGTGTAATGTTTTGTTATTGAGCCACCGAGCAGACGGCATGAACCCTACGTGCTTAGGCCTCGGAAAGCGGACACTGACCACTCAGTATGTTTACTATGTTACTCTGTGGCATATATGCAAACTGACAATTGCCTTCGCTCGCTGCGACATGGGAGGACTCGGAGCATGGCAAACGGAACCGCTTATGCTAGAATTACAGCGTAAGCCTGATTCGTTTCAGCCGCAAATATTTCGCATGGATTTCTTGAAACTTTGCTTCATCTTACTCACGTGGACGCCTAAATTATTTCCATTCTATTACACCACCCCAGTTCCATCTGCAGTAGACGCCGAATCTTATTTCCCAATATGAAATGACGCAAAAAACTCCTCGTTAAACTAACGATTTACGCCTAATTAAGCATCAAATTCCAAAGAGGAAGACATCCACCAGTTTTTGGTAGAAAGACGGCGAAAACAGCATATCCACGGAGTGAATGATGATTAGTGGGCGAAGCTGCGGAGGTTCATCCGTAAACCATGAATCTTCCGTGACTTCTGCCCAGTACATCATCACCGACGTGAGATCGGGCGCGTTTATACTAAAGGTTCGATGAGAGTTATGACGACTAGCAGCTCACTTTAATTTTACATGTACGCTGTGAATTTTCATTGTTTAATCACGCACAGGAAAAATCGCACACACGCACTACCTACACGCAGTGCCTATATATACGGGGTGGTCAGTCAACGGTTGTGCAGCGCGATTGGTCGGTTTTTTCAATCAAGACGCTGCCGCGACGCTGCCTCGCGACGCTGCCTGCGTCGGCGCCGCTGCGCCGCGAGGCAAGATAGGTGGGGGGCCGTAGGAGAGGAGCATCATCTGGCGTCTTTTCGTTTTGCTTTTAGAAAACATCTGGCGTCTTTCGTTGGTTTATTTCATCAATCAACGGCGTTTTGAACAAAATTTTTTGTTGTTTAATCACGCACAGGAGAAATCTCACCAGGCACTACCTTGGAGGTAAACAATGGCTGCTAATGGGAATGAGAGACAGAAGAAGTCGGCTTTTAGCTAACACTTGCACTTCTACTTCTACTAACGTTTCCTACTGGAACATGCCAATGGCTGCTAATGGGAATGAGAGACAGAAGAATTCGCTTTTAGTTAACGCGTACGCTGCGAATTTTAAAGATGATAGTCTTTCTTGGGATACTTAAACGGAGAAACTTTGGTCTGTCTTTCTTTTAAGAGAATTTTATTTCCAGATCTATCTCACATACCTTATTGTGTACACAAAAAGATATACAATGTTGTTCATGCGTATGTACAATGCAAGCTGTTATGTACAGCGAAAATAACTTATTTGTGTATGCAGTGATGTTCATATGTACAATGCAAAAATTTGTACAACAAAAACGGCACATTCATAATGTTCGAGATGATGAAACTTATATAAACAGTAAAGGCTCTGTGTACAAACAAAGGAGTCTTTCACAATGTAAGGTGATGTTTTTGCATCCACCTATGAGAACAATTTGCTCTCGTGCTCAAGAACAATATTTCACAAAAAGGACATGTTTCTGGTAAAGAAAAGGAGTATTCACACTGTAGTTTCACAGTGGTACAAACTCTAGCCCACCTGCTCAGTAGGGGAGGAAAGGCATGGACACTCTGTTGTTTTTAACAATAATGAATCGCGTAGACCAGCGTCGGAGGAAAGCCTCCTCTCCCAAAATAACTAGTTCTTCATTGAGATGCATAAGCATTACGTTTCTTAACCGATGTAGCAGAGGAAACATGGCTCTCTGAGGGCGTCCCCTCAGATGAGCCGATCCCCTCCGCTTCCATAGAACGAAGGCTCCAATAGCCATTAAAAGTTCGACAAAAATATCCCTGTGGCGAGACTTCCACTGCATACTTATTTGAAACATACTGGTCACCATGCGCCAAAAAGTGCGCGCTACAATGCATTCATGAAAGACATGGTGCAACGTTTCGACACGGCCGCATTGCGGACATGTGGCGGAGGACGCCACGCCCCACGCCGCAAGGCGTTCGGCCGTCGGTAGAGCCTCCCATTCCCTAAGCCAGTTGAAATCACGGACTTCGGCGGGGAGGGACGTGTTTCTAAAAGCCCAACGTCTTCTCGCGCGGCATTTCCGGCGCTGTTCGTCAGTTAGACTTTTGAATGCTATTTGTTCACTCAAGTCAGTGGGAGACATTTCCATCAGTTCTTGAAATGGAAAATCATTTCGTCATTGTTGCAAAGATTTTATCACATGCGTATAATACGCCGGTGGCTGTTCAGCAGCTGGTCCCGTTTCGTTTGTTAAACCGAAAAACCTTCTAGAGGTGCCTAGCAGATATACTACGAGTTGCCTGCCTCGATACGATGAGTTTTCTAAAAGTGCCCATGTGTTTTTTAGAGCCAACATGCGGCACATTACATCAAGGTTTGGAATACTGAGCCCACCCCATTTTACTGGTAGGCGGACCAAGGCTCTGGAAACAGCTTCAGCGTGGCCATCCAAAAAAAAGGAGCCACACGCAGTGGCCACTCTCAGCAAAACCCGACGAGGCGGTCAAGCAATTCTGGCTACATAAAGCAGTGGCGCTGTTATGCTTGATTTGATAAGATAGGCTCTTTCAGTGAAAGGTAAGTGAAAAGTTCTGGCGATTTCAATGCGTCTGTCTACTTTACGTTGAATCTGTTTCCATGTGGTGCGAGCTACTTCACCAGTCGCAAGGAAGGTTACACCTAGGACTTTAACTCCTTGGACGATTTGGACGCCATCAGGGAATTCTTCAATGTGCACTCCAAAGCACAATGCCTTGCTTTTTCCGGGATTAAGACGTGCCCCCGACAGGTAGCTATAAGTGTGAAATATTCGCAAGAAGGCTCTATAACTATCTATGTTCCGAATAAACAACGAGATATGATCGGCGTAGGCCGCCACTTTCACTTCGCCCAGGCCTGGCATAGGAAAACCGCGTATCGATGTGCATCTCTGAATTTGTTGCAATAATGGCTCTATACACAGTACAAAGAGTATTGCGGAGAGGGGACAGCCTTGTCAATAGCTCTGCTTACTGCAATAGGTTCAGATGTATAACCATTGACTACTAAGGACGCTTCTAAGTCAGTGTAGAGCAAGCGGAGAACTTCGGTTAAACGTGCTGGGAAGCCGTAACACTCCAGCACAGCGAAGAGATAGTTCCATTCTACACGATCAAAAGCTTTTTCCTGGTCTAAGGAAAAAAAAAATGCCAGATATTTGTGTTCTTGTAGCGTGCGTGAATAAATCACGAGTCAACGCAAGCGGAGAATAAATCGTACGGCCTGGAACACAACATGTTTGTATGTCGCTTATTATTTCCGGAAGAACGGTAGTTATGCGGTGTGCAAGGATGGCTGCCAATATCTTATAATCTGAGTTAAGTAGGGAAATGGGCCTCCACGCCTTTGGATCGGACGGCTCTCCCTCGCTTTTAAGCAAGAGTATAACTCGGCTCTCTCGAAACGTATCCGGTCTGATCCCTTCGGCAAGAAGCCCATTTAGCATTATCAAAAGATGGACGTGTATTTTATCAAAGAAGGTTTTGTAGAAACTTAGAGGTAACCCGTCAGGGCCAGCTGCGGCGGTAGTGTTCATGTGCTGAAGCACGAAGCGTAATTCTTCGAACGTCACTGGGCCGCACAGACCATCGCGAAGCTCCTCCGGTATGCGGGAAATTCCCGCGCAAAACTCGTTGACTGTGGTGGTATGGTTCACATCGCTCGCGTACTCCGCCGTGAAAAGATTCAAAAAATGTTTTTCAAAGACCCTCATTATATCTTCTGCTCGTTTAGACTGTTCACCGTTCGGCAACTCAACGAAAGGAACATGCATTTGTTCGCCCAAGGAGCCGTTGCGAACGCTTCTAAGAACAGCTGGATCTGAAACCGGTCATCCATTAATGAAAGACTGCGCAGCCGTGCGCGAGCTAAGACGAAGCAAAAGTTCGTACCGCGCCTTTAACTGATCGAGATAGTCATGCATTGCGAACGTCAGCGTCTCGCCTCTTCGTACAATACGCGCTTTTCGCAGCGTGTCGTTTATCTCCGTCGTCAGACGCGCTTTCCTTTCGCACCCTGCTTTGATAAGTTCGGTGCGCCATCTGTTTTTCAATCCATCCCAGTTCCGAGGTTCAGGCGGGCAATCGCACACTTGCTCTAGCGCAATGCGGAGTAATGCTACGCTTTCAGGGTCGTGAATGAGTGTTGTATCCATTTTCCAATGGTTTCTAAAGGTAGTGGATTGCTGAAAGAAAAGTTTCACAGACACTGGAAAGTGGTCTGTGATGCGTGGTACCTCCGGTGGAAAATTTAGGACTTCGCAACTAAGGACATGTGTGGCTAACGCTTCAGGAAAATAGTAGCGATCTAGCCGGCTCATGTTGGAACCCCGTTGCCAGGTTTCAGCAAAATCATTCCCGTGAGTGTCAACCCACGCGTCTCTCAGCTTGAAATTGCGGATTAGTTGTCACAGTGCGCGAGCTCCGCTATATTGCCTGCTCTGTCTGCGTCCGCGCGTGTCTCTGTCGATATCCTCAACACAGTTAAAGTCACCTACTAAGAAAGTGGGGTAGCTGTCGAACATAAAGGTGTCGAGTGAATCAAAAAGTTCGGCAGAGCCTGCACGTTGAGCTGGGGCATATACTACAAGCGCCCTTACTCGTCTGCCGTGAAGGTTAAAATCCACTGCTAACGTGCGACCGTCAAAACCAAAAACACAGTGAGCTCCTTGACGTAACGCTGGCGTCATAAACTCCAACTCCGCACATATTTGAGTCGGTCAACGAAAAAAAGGCTTCCACTCCAAAGAGTGAACAAAAGGATTGGACATCAAAAGGCGTTCTAAAGTTACATTCTTGCAGGAAAAGGATGTCGACATGACGTGACTTTGCAAGGTGCATAACTTCTCTCTGCTTATCTAGGCGTCTGAAACCTCTGACGTTTAAGGAGAGAAAATGCACCGTAGCCATTGTTAAAAAGGGACCATGCGCAGAAATTTCAGGAAAAACCCTTGGAGAGGGTGGGGAGAGCGCTCAACGAGCTGACATCACTAAGAAGAGAAATGCTCTGACGTCGTCAGAGCATTAGCAAGTTTTTGGGGCTTACTACTGTCCGTCGAGCCCTCAGAGTCCGTGGTCGGTGGGTGGGCACGTTTGCTGGCTTGACGCTCTATTTCCATGGCACTGGCACCGTCCCTCATCACGGCGGCCGAACCTGTGATCTTGTGAAGTGGGTTGGACAGGCTCAGCTTGCGGGTCTGAGCAGGGTATTTGCTGGCTCGGGTGCTCGTCGCCGTCGGAGGCATAATCATGGTCGTGGTCTTGTCTGGGCAGGTGATCGGGGCTTCTGCACGCCCCGTTGCTCGAGTGCCGCGTCCCATCGAAGTTCTCGGCGCCTCGGAGCTGCTGGTAGTACCACCTGTGTCGGAGCTGCAGCTCTCGTGGTCTCTGCTGGGTACGGACACTGGCGCTTCGGCTTTGGACGCACTGTGATCCTCATAGGCAACCGGCGAGGAGTCGCTGGTCTCGGCTGGGGCGCCGGGGGTTGACGACACTTTCTTAGACGGAGGAGGCAGGTCTCCTGTGTCTTGTGATTCGGCATGGGATTTAGTGTCTGGTGAGTCGGTATCGCTCTCAGTCTCGAGCGCCGGAAATTCTTCTTGCGGTGCGGGCGCTGGGGGCGTGAGGTCGTTGCCCTCTTGTTCTTCGGCCGCCGCTGCTGCAGCCGCTGCGAAGGATTTCGGACGAATGCAGTCCGCTGTCGCATGACTGCCGGAGCACTTGCGACACGGTTCTGTGCATCCCTCTGTAGCGTGCCCAAAGACATTGCATCGTACACAACGGGGTGTGGAACAATCTTTGGCAATGTGACCAGCGTTCCGTCATTTAGAACACACTTTCTGGACTCCTCGGTAGTCGCACATGACGTTGTAGCCTTGGACTGTCAGAAAATTCGGGATTGGTTTTTTCATTTCAACTCGTGCTACACGGACGCCTGTGCCGACCCCAGGACGGCCTTTGAAAACTGGTTCATGGACATGTTGGACGTTACCATAGGCGGAGAGAGCAGTCGCTAGGGCTGCGTCACCTACCCACAGTGGTACGCGGAAGACTGTGACATGAACTATTTCAGGACCGACGCTGACGAGTGGAACTGATACACCGTTCAAAAGAATGGTACCCCGGCTCTTCAGCTTGGTGGCTGCATGGACGTTTGCGGCAGCGGCGCCGAACTTTACGCCTCCCATGTGTTGGAGGGACTTGATACCGGCTGGGCCGGTTACTACTTCAACGGCGTCGATAACATCGTCGACGGTGCTCCCCTCTGGAGCACTGAAGGTAAAGCAGTGCGCCTTGGGCGGTGGCGCTGCGAAAGCCATCACACTTTCCGTCCTGGCCCTGGCTCCCACGGCTTACGCTGTGGTGCCCGGGCGCTGGGTCTCGGTGAAAGCCTGGACACAGCCGGGGGTAGTATCCAGGGGCACACCACGATGCTTGAAGTGATGTAGTCGATGTCTCGCAGCCGATGTCTTTCTGTTTGTCGGCACGTCACTCGATTTAGCCACTTGGCCAAAGTTGAACCACTTGCCCAAGGGCCAGCCATCTTGAACGGATGACTAATTTCATACTTGTGTACATTGTCGATCAAAAAGCAAACATTACGCATATCTGAGGCACAACATCGCAAGGTAAGTATTAGGTGGTGTGTACCTTTAATAGAAAGTGCATACATATGTAATTATAAAGACCCTAGTTTCTTAAGATGCGCTGAAAATGCGACTGCGCGTTAAACTTGACATCCTCCGTGCCCTCTGCACGAGCTCATTGTTGTGTTTCGGTTTCGGTTCTGTATTGCACTGTACAAATGCCATGCGGCGCCGCTCTGGCATTCCTGTTTTAGCCAGGTGACGTGTAAATAAAAGAGTGTGTGGAGAGTACTCGTTGAGTGCGGACGTTTCTTCTGATTCAGCGCTTCGCGCCAAACCGCGTGTTCGGGCTGGCTGGCGTCCCCGCCGGTCGTGTTGGTCACCGCCGGTCTTCGCCTGCTGCTGCGTCGGGACCGCCAGTCCGCAACACAGCACTCAGGTTCCCGACGTATTGCCAGATGACGTCCATATCTCACGCAGCGCCTCTTCTAGCGTCTTTAGACGACATTTGCAGCGAAGCACGCAGATACGCGGCCAATTTTTTATTGTTCAACAACGCACTGGAGAAATCTCCCACCGGCACCACCTTGGAGGTCAAGATCTGGTACTAGCGTTAAGACTGGTTACGCACTACGACGGGGACGAAGGGGTGCCGCTTTAAGGAGCTTCGCCCCTAAAAGAAGGAAAAAGAGGGACGTCACAAACCCTAACTTGACAGGCCTACAGACTCTGTCGGCGTCGCAGCCTGTATGGGCGGTGATCAAGGTTAAAATTTCGCCTACATGGTTACTGGAACATTCGTAAGATTATTTCGTACACCAGAATTGTTAAACCACGGAACCACCATACCAACACGTTCGGATCAACCAAGCCGCCGTTCTGCGCATTCTTGTCAGGGAGTCCCAGAAACTGCTATACGATTCACTGTTTTCTACAAAGAATAAGCAAAGAGGGGACTAGTTAAGCATCAAGAGTACAGAATAAGCAAAGACTTGACCAGATGGTCTCAGTCTTGTTAAGCTCGACAAGCTTAACTAAACTTCCCATTGACTAGGCAAGGCCTCTGATATATTACGTCGTAGTGTTGAGCGCCGGAGCTATGAATTATGAGTGTTTGCGGGACAGACGCTGCCGCAACCAAATTCGGGTTTTGCAAGTGCTAACGCTAGCAAATTACGTAGGACCAGTTTCTCCCTTATATTTCTCATGACCATAGGTTACTGAATCGTCACGTGACGCACCCTCCAAGTATGTTTGTTTCATTTCTCCAGTAACAAAAAAAAGGCGATTCTACCTGTCAAAGAGCGCCTGTTGTAGTTTTCTAGCAAGTCCTAACTGCCCCATCATCACCGGCTGCCCAGTAGTCGCATGCTCGAGCTGTTTCGAGAAAGGGAACAAGTGGGTTTAGCCTTTCACGGAACCAAGCGCGCAAGTTTAAATAAGCAGCCATTGTCAATGTTCCACGGATAACGGTGAGTTGGAAGTGCCGGAAGAAGCATGCAGTCGATGCGAAGGTTGTGCTGTGCCCAGTGGCGTACCAACTCGTTCGCGAGTGGGGGGGCTGGTGTCTCTCACTCTGTCCGCCGTCTCTCTCTCTCTCTCTCTCTCTCTCTCTCTCTCTATATATATATATATATATATATATATATATATATATATATATATATATATATATATATATATATACATATATATATATATACATATATATATATATATATATATATATATATATATATATATATATACACACATATATATATATATATAAAGAGAGAGAGGGAACTACATTTTCGCAGAATTTGACGTGATTTTTGATATTCATAGGGATGATTTGATGATTTGCTTTTCAAAACTGTTTGTTTTCAATCAAGGAAGAATTTGCACAGATTGTGCACGTTCGGCCGTCCTATACTGCGACAACACAGCAGTTTTTATTAACATTTTGGAAATATTACCGTGAAGTTTAAGAAGTACAGCCACATTTAACCTGTACTTCATCTGAGCATTCCATCTGCAAACTTCACAGTCTCAGTTTGGCGTTCTAAATACGATGAGTATGAAGAATCTGCAATCACTGTAGTACCTTAAATTCTCACTTATTAAACAAAACATGTGGCTGACAAAGCAAGGTACTTCGCAGAAGTCTTGAGGATAATCCGAGTGCCAATTTCTTTACTCTTAGAGCCCTCTAATATAAAGTGTTTCTAAAGAAGAAGACCAAGTTCAGTCTTATAATATTTATGGAAACCACATTTAGCTGTTTGTGTACAGTTATAAGTTTATAAATGACTACGAATTTATATACTAGGTGTCGTTCCTTGCCCTCCTATTTTCCCAGCGTGTGTGGGGGGGTGGACGGGAAAGCGGTGAAGTGGCCCCTTTACTCCTCCCCTCCGGCCCATCCAAGTAGATAGCCTGCGCAACTGTGTAAGCTCAAATATTCTTTGAAAATATGTGGGTGATTATAACGTTAAAACCCCAGGTGGTCGACATTTTCGGAGCCCTACACTACGGGGTCTCTCATAATCATATCGCAGTTTTGGGACGTTGAACCCCAGATATTATTAGTATTATTCTAACGTTAAACTACCCCGCATTGTCTCCTTCCGTAAAGGTCGTTAGCTGGTAATGATTGGTCGAAAGTTTCTGGGTCACGCTCACAGCACCTGCTCGTAACACGACGCAACTAATGACGCGCAAGTGATCCACCGCGTAATTATCATTTGCGCATGAACGCGTAAAGAAAAAATAATAATAAACTATTTTCAATGCGGTGTAGTATTGGTCATAGGTTCTTTGCTATTCGTCAAAAATTTTCGGTGCCATGAAATCGCCTCCTTCTAAGGTGACATCACGAGTATGCGAAAATTCGCGGCGTTAAGATGAACTCTGCCCAAATAGGCAGCACTTTACTGTGCTGAACAATATTTTTTTTTTTTCGGAATAGCCACACAGTGTCTCTTTGTGAACGTAATTCAAAAAGGCCGCCCGCTACTTCCGCTACATCGCCCGCTACATCCATCTCGCCCGCTACTTATAGCAGCGGGCGAGATGGATTCATATGTGTGTAATAGATACTTTCAGTAGTAGTATAACGATGTTGAGCTGCTCATGCGCGTATACAACTTTCTGTGAACTCATCGTTGCTGACAGAGAGGTAGAGAGAGAAAGAAACATTATTACGAATAGACATCATCCTTTGCAGGTGGGCAGCATTCTTAGTCCAGAAAACCATGGACGCTGATCATCTCCCTGGTGAGGTGGATCAAGTTACGGGGCCAACTTGAAAGCTGGGCTTCTCAATGTGCTCGAGTCCACATCCTTGTCAAAAGCCGCCGCCACCGCTGCAGGATACCATATGAAATTAAATTTCCCGAAAAAAAGAGAGCGCTTCATCGGGCTATGAAACGCTCACTGCTTCTCGCCCATATTTGCGTCACCGATTACTGTAATTTCAGGCCAGGCAGAACAAACTAAAATCATGACAGATTGCTGTAATGTTATAGAGCCCCAGCTGAGCGATTGCCTCCTCTGAAATGCTCGAACGCAAGACGCGAAAGCGTGGAATAGGCAGCCCGCACCGCAGAGAGCCGGCAGTGCGTGGTCATGACACACGGATGACAGTCTTCACAGCTGAATCGGCGGACAAATTTTATGACATATTTATGTTATTGCTGCGTTAGTATGCCTGACTTGTTAGTTTCCCAGTCTGCAGACGACAATGACCACTGTGGAACGTGGGAGGGCTCCGCCCCCCTAACATTTCTCAGTGGGGGGGCTAGCGCCCCCCTTGCCCCCCCGGTTGGTACGCCTATGGCTGTGCCACACGAAGTACACCTCAACGCTTTCGCATATTCGAGCGTCAAGGGAAGCGTAGTTCCTCGTACCTTCGACAGCACGATCCCGAAGTCGTCAGGCGTAGCAGCCAAAGGAACTTCCAAATTCTCTGCGATGTTCCGCTAAGTTGCCAACACCACATATGTATTGCAGACCATACTGTGCTGTCCACGTTCTGCGAAATGCACGAAAACTGCAACTCCCCTAGAAGCGTACGATAACAAAACACTCTCGGATACTAAAGGCCCTTCTCGGACATAAAACAACTGTACCTGGTATCGAAAGATTGTATGAAACGGTATCGAGTCTTTCTCATTTCAGCGAAAACCGTTCTGTCGAAACTACAACTCCTAATAGCACAGCAGTGAACAAGGCCACGAACTCATGCTAAACACGAGCATAGTGATATTTCGGCATACGGCATGGGGTCTATCTTACGCTAGCGCGATAACTGAACGTTTACAAGGTAGGAGACACATTACACGAGTGGTCGTCGGTTCCTCGAAAAAAACGCCAGGCCTGCGCGGAAAGCGCAGCACAGTCACAGCGAAAGCTGGAAGAGCGGCATTTCTACAGCCAGTTCTAAACTCTCTTGGGGCTACTAATACAAGTACACTAGCAAGGTACCCACTACGCCATAAATCACAATATTTGTGAAGTTGGGAAGCACCTACTAAGCCATTATTTGTCGTTCTGCGGAGAAGCGAGGTACGAGCTACACGTCTGTAAGGCATTATGTGCGCTTTTTTGACGCTACGAAAGATGACGATGAAGAATTATGGCTCAGCCATTTGTAATGGGTTGGAAGCTTTTAACGGCCCACCAGTTATGTAATTTGCATTGGGGGACGCCAGGTCACTATTTACTTCTCCCGCCATTCTGTATAACATACATTGACGTGGGAGAGAGAGGGGGGGACAAAGAACTTTATTGAGACTCCGAGGAAATGGATCATGCGCTTCTGGGCTCCCTTGGCAACCAATACAAGTGCACTTGCGAGGAACCCACTGCGCTGTAAATAATTGTAATTTTTGAGAAGTTGGGAAGCAGGCACTGTGCCATTTTTCGTCATTCTACAGAGAGCCGTTGTACCTGCTAAACGCATGTAAGACATTATGCGCACTTTCTTGATGCTGTGCCTGATGACGATGAAGAATTATGGCGGAGCCCCTTGTAATGGGTTGGAAGTATTCAACAACCTACTCTTTGCGCAATTCGCATTGTGTGACGCCTGGCTACAGAATTCGCGTTGTGCGACGCTTAGTGCTTATTCTACTCTTCTTCCACGCTATATTTCAAATGTTAATGTGGTTCCTTCCCGACATGAAGCCTGTATAGGACCTTTTCGTAAAGCATTTTTCAAGCACCGGCATGGCTCAGAGGTTGAATACTGGGCTCCCACGCAGAGGGCCCAGGTTCAAACCTCGTTCCATCCTGGAATTTTTTTTCCTATTTCGTTTTTTTTTTCTTATTTCGAGCGATACTGGTTACGGACACCGGCGGCGGCGGCGGACAACTACGGCGCCAAAAACGGCCGCTGAAGTGATCTCATAACAGCTTTCGCTGTAAAACCGTAAAAGTGTATGCCGAAGAGCGCCAAATTCACGAGTTTTAAAAACAATTACAAGCCAATCGAAACTGTCGTAAGTAAATAAGCATCGTAAGTAAATAAGAAACTCGTCAAACCTGCAGCGAGAGGCTCAGCACTGTATCGGTCGCGGATTTTCGGCCACTTACCGCCATTATAGAGATGGTTTTAATCTCCTTGACATTCACAATCAAAACAAGGAAACGCGAGATGTGCGCAGGCTGTTTATACGCATTCGGAAGACTGCACTCTCTGACGCAGGAGCCGCCACATTCACTGAGGTCGTCGACATCTTCTCGCGTATAGAAATAACGGCTCAACAGTGGGTCCGTTCACGGGTAAGCACTTTCTCACGCCGGATCTATATACGCATGGACATGGAGCGCCACCTTCCTGTACACGGTAATATAACGTTGTTGATTAAATTTATTTCAGCCGATGAATTAAGCACTATTGGACGAGGTCACTGCAACGGTCTACTTTTTGGAAGATGCCTCTTGCAAGAGTCAGTTACAAACTAAGGCAAAAATCATAGCATGTCCACGGAGTGAATGATGATGAGTGGGCGAAGCTGCGGAGGTTCATCGGTAAACCGTGAATCTTCCGTGAATTCTGCCCAGTACATCATCACCGACGTGAGATCGGGCGCGTTTATACAAAAGGTTCGATGAGAGTTATGACGACTTGCAGCTGACTTTAATTTTACATGTACGCTGTGAATTTTCATTGTTTAGAAAACCATTGCTTTGGAAAACATCTGGCGTCTTTCGTTAAGCAGCTGGCGTCTTTTTGTTTTGCTTTAGAAAACATCTGGCGTCTTTCGTTGGTTTATTTCATCAATCAGCGGTGTTTTGAACAAAATTTTTATTGTTTAATCACGCACAGGAGAAATCTCACCAGGCACTACCTTGGAGGTAAACAATGGCTGCTAATGGGAATGAGAGACAGAAGAAGTCGGCTTTTAGCTAACACTTACACTTCTACTTCTACTAAGTTTCCTACTGGAGCATGCCAATGGCTGCTAATGGGGAATGAGAGACAGAAGAATTCGGCTTTTAGTTAACGAGCACGCTGCGAATTTTTTATTGTTCAACAACGCACAGGAGAAATCTCCCAATGGCACCACCTTGGAGGTCAAGATCTGGTACTAGCGTTAAGACTGGTTACGCACTACGACGTGGAAGAACGGGTGCCGCTTTAAGGAGCTTCGCCCCTAAAAATGAGATCAGCCCAAAGCTATCGTTCTCCCACCCATAGAAAATTTACAGTGATGACCCATTCCCCAAAGTTATTGTCGTTTCTTGATGTCAAGCAGTTATACGTGCCTAATGCCAATTTCGACACATCGCATTGGTGCACACCGGGACGCCTAGGCGCAACGATGATTGGACGAAACAGCGCTACAGGGCGCCCCGTTGCGATTTGACCAAGAGCCAGAGCCACACGTAGTGACTGGCCTCTACTTAAACGCATTTAATAAAAAATGCAATAAGATAGTTCTTCTAACTGTGCAGATACACAATTGTGTCGCTGGTTCTGGATGGAACGCTTGAGCATCCCGGGAGATTTCGTCAGGGGTTCTGAGATCGCCACTCAGCCAGAGGAGAAATTAGGACGGAAAGAAATTTATTTTCCATTACGATTAGTACTGACATAAGTAGAGACAATGTGCTCCCGCTTTGAATAGATACCAGCTCGTACGAGTTTTTATTTAGCGAGGAAAAGGTCAGTTGTACCAGGGTTCAATGAGTAAAAATTTTTTCTTCTGAGATTATAACCAAGCACAGTATGTTCCGGAATGATGTCTTTGATTCAGTCAATATCTCCAAAGCGGTATAATACGTTCAATAGGAGCATTTCTGGGGCTTTCCAAGGAGTTGAGCGATTTATTGGTCATAGTTGTTAAGTGATGGGAAGCCTTGTGTCATTGGGTTCGAGCTAAAACGTTCGTTTAGAAATCAGTGTGAATCGAAACATTACCAATGCATCGCGGTAGTTAAAAGAATAAGCCGAAATAAACTAGGTTAGTGCTCATTATGCGGTGGAAACACGGCTTTGATCATTTGATCTGCGACCATTAGAGCCGTAAACACGACTTTTCGCACGCTGTTGCTATATGACACCATGTCAATGGACGGCCTACTAACTTGTGCCATGTGCTTTCTTTTTTTTTCGAAGTATTTAAATCTTACCCATTTGACGGGTTAACATTCTGAGAAGTTAGACACGAGCATCATTGTGTTCGAACGAATATTGTCAAAATGAATGCAGTAGAAAAGTCGAGTGCGTCTTCTTTGCCCATAAGTCTGAAAAGCAATTATCACTAGACCATGTCATCTACTGTAAAATTGTTGATGACAAAATGCCAGCACCAACAAGTACCAGGTATCTTGAGTGAATCGATAGCGACGTGCAGAATCCCCGTGAGTGATGTGAGGTTCAGGTTTGCACAACCGCTGTCTTTAGTGACATTAGAGGGAAACAATAATTTAGTTCAGACTCATGTATACACTCTGAAAACTCTACTCCCGCTAATTTCACCACAGAAGGTTTATTAATGTTTGAGAAAATCAGTGTTCGGAAGTATCACTTTTTAATTACCCGCCGAAATCTCTATTTGCTACGTTACGGATTTCAATGCGTTCTTTCGCATTTCGGCAACATTCGCTCAACGAAATTTACCGAAACTTAGTATATTAAATCTCTGGTCAACTCAGAACTCAGAAGACAATGTGCTTCATTTGACTGTGTAGGAACTACGCAGGCTTTAGTAAACGACGTCAAACTCTATCGCATCACGGCGACAGGTGCGGGAACATGAAGATGGCGTCGCGACCCACGTTTTATATGTGAAGCATTTCTTAGCAAGCCTCAGACACTTTGGCCGTTTCTATCTATCTATCTATCTATCTATCTATCTATCTATCTATCTATCTATCTATCTATCTATCTATCTATCTATCTATCTATCTATCTATCTATCTATCTATCTATCTATCTATCTATGTAGCCGCCTACGTTCGGGCGCTCTCCTGGTCGTCTCCATAACTTGTAATATACCAAAATTGGCACAGCAGAGGAGCAGTGTATAACGAACAAGATTCACAGATCATCGCATGGATAACGCCAAATACCTGTCGCGTACGTTATAAAACCCTTTCTCTCAGTCACGTGTGGCACATACCCGCATACCAGAGTTTATGTTATGTGGGTATGTGCCACAGGTGATACAGAGTCTACAACAACACAGTAACCGCGAACGCACACACATTGACACGCAAGGAAAGTGATAATAATATTAATTTTGGGGGTTTTATATCCCAAAACCACGATATGTTTATGGGAGACGCCGTAGTGAAGGGCTGCGAAAATTTTGTCGATCTGGTATTCTTTAACGGGTAGCGAGATCGCACAGTACACGGGCATCTAGCATTTTGCCTCCATCGAAATTCGACCGCCGCGGCCGGGATCGAGCCCGCGACCTTCGGGTCAGCAGCCGATCACCTTAACCGCTACACTACCGCTGCGGACGCAACAAAAGTGAAGAAGCTAAAGATAAAACACCCCTCGAAGACGCTCAACTACTATTCACTCGTCCACGTGGTACGCAGCGTGGAGCACGTGGATTATGCAAAAACCGGGGCCAATGCTTCCTACAATAAATATGCCGACTCTAGAGTACCAGGCCTCTCATCATTATTGGGGACTTCAAGACTGATGTATAAAGACCCAACAATGCCTGGTCCTTATACTGCATGAAAGACGGCTTGGATGTGGACAAGGCATTAATAGACCTCGCTGCCACGTCCAGGACAGGAGGCATCATAGATCATTTCGTCGTAAGAGGCATCCAGGACTTCCACCAACTGTACTATACCTCGCACTTCACTACACTTAGGCCCCTTGTAACCGCGATCACGAACGGATCCGATTAACAAGCCCCGTCCAGCTGCTGATGCTCACCGATCACGGAGATGATGACCTTGTTCAAGAACTGTCAAGAACCCCTTCCACACATGCACACGGGTTCGTGAAACGTGCGTGCGTTTTCTGCCATAACAGACGAGTGCAAGAATAACTAACTGCAACTGTAACGTATGTGCAGTGCGCCGGCGCGTGCCACTCGGCTGTGTATATATCTTTCCCGAATGAAGCTAAGTTGAGAGTAACGCCTGTCCTGTGCATCTATGTTCCATCTTTGCCCTGTTCGGATTCGCGCTATCTAGTATTGAAGAATATAAGCACTACATAACAGCTTACTGCGTCTGATGCTGGTAACACCCATGTTGCTGTTGGCACCGTTACGCAACTGTAAACAACTGGTTACACAATACATATGCGACTCTTCAACATATGAGTGTGCGTCTACCACTTCCACATTTCCGTAAGGTTTCGCTCAGTGTGAAAAATTACGCAAGAGTCACTATCCCGCGCATGCTTCGCGTAACATCGATTCCCACGGTACGTGGGATCTGCCGAAATTTTTTTAATATGTTTTCTCGCCTACCGAGCGTCTTCTCTCAGGATACTTGGTGCTTTTGTTATTGTGAAAGAGTAATTAACTAATACGAGGAAAATCGCCTTTCTCTTTAGCGACCCTTTAAAGATAGATCGAAGACAAACGCTACCGTTACAAGCACGAAGTTCTAGGTTTGTACTAGCTACCCGCTGTACATCACGCAGATGTACTCACATCCGTATCAATGGCGGGGTTGTGATGGAGCAACGGATCGGCCATTAACTAAAATTATTCAAAAAAAACAAAAAAACACCAGGCCTGCGCTGAAACCGCAGCACAGTCACAGCGAAAGCTGAAAGAGCGGCGTATCTAGAACCCGTTGTAAGCTCTCTTGGGGCTACAGATAGAAGTACACTAGCAAGGTACCCACTACGCCATAAATCACAATTTTTGTGAAGTTGGGAAGCACCTACTAAGCCATTATTCGTCATTCTGCGGAGAAGCGAGGCACCAGCTACACGTCTGTAAGGCATAATGTGCACTTTGTTGACAGGACAACTGATGACGATGAAGAATTGTGGCTCAGCCCTTTGTAATGGGTTGGAAGCTTTAAACGGCCAAGCAGTTATGTAATTTGCATTGGGTGACGCCCGGTCGCTATTTCCCCATACCGTCATGCTGTATAACATACGTTGACGTGGGAGAGAGACGGGGGAGGGGGCGAAGAACTTTACTGAGACCCCGATGAAATGGATCATGCGCTTATGGGCTTCCTTGGCAACCAATACAAGTGCACTGGCGCGGAACCCACTACGCTATAAATCATTGTAATTTTTGAGAAGTAGGGAAGCAGGCACTATGCCATTTTTCGTCATTCTACGGAGAGCCGTGGTACGTGCTAAACGCATGTAAGGCGTTATGCGCACTTTGTTGATGCTGTGCCTGATGATGAAGAATTATGGCGGAGACCTTTGTAATGGGTGGGAAGCTACCAACAACCTACTCGTTGCGCAATTCGCATTGTGTGACGCCTGGTTACAGAATTCGCATTGTGCGACGCTTGATGCTTATTTTACTCTTCTACCACGCTATATTGCATATGCTAATGTGGTTCCTTCCCGACATGAAGCCTGTGTAGGACCTCTTTGCAAAGCAGTTTCAAGCCCCGGCATGGCTCAGAGGTTGAATACTGGGTTCCCACGCAGAGGGCCCAGGTTCGAGCCTCGTTCCATCCTGGATTTTTTTTCTTATTTCGTTTTTTCTCTTATTTCGAGCGATACTGGTTACGGACACCGGCGGCGGCGGCGGACAACTACGGCGCCAAAAACGGCCAGTGAAATGATCTCATAACAGCTTTCGCTGTAAAAGTGAAGACAGTGTTGTTGGTCAATAGCTGCATAAGCAGGCCATCGATATTTTTGTTAGCCAAGAAGTTACATTTCCTTCGTAGACCGTATCGCTAACAGTCAGAAACAATGAAGCGATCAGTGTCCACTGAAGCCAGTAAAGTTGAAATCGTACAATATAGACGATTTGGAGCAATTAGTGCATTACGGAAAAATTACTAGCTTTCACTACAATTTAGTAGGATATCACGCCTCTGGAACAAGGTAAGGGAAACAATATAAACTACCACATGAAATCTCGAGAGCTGTCCCCAATATCACAACGCCCCGAGTACAACTCGGACTGTCCTTGGAGCCGAATTGTTTGGTTGTCAAATGCGGCTGTCTTCTATTTTAGCGCACATAGGGTAACAAGTTCTTTGTTGCGCTTTACTGCAACTGCGCTTCTAAAGTGAAGGTTAATAAGTTCTTGAAATGTCTAACCTATGCTTTCCTCACTGCAAGCTTAACCTTAAACCGAACTTTTGAAGAAACGCTCGTCAAACCTTGTTCGAGATTAAAACAATACATTCAGTATGAGCAGCCCCTCTTAACCGTTTGGTGATGGCTTAATAAAAATTGGCAGCGTATCTGCGTGCTTCGCTGCAAATGTCGTCTAAAGACGATAGAAGAGGCGCTGCGTGAGATATGGACGCCATCTGGCAATACGTCGGGAACATGAGTGCTGTGTTGCGGACTGGTAGTCCCGGCGCAGCAGCAGGCGAATACCGGCGGTGACCAACACAACCGGCGGGGACGCCAGCCAGCCCGAACACGTGGTTTGGCGCGAAGCGCTGAAGCAGAAGAAACGTCCGCACTCAACGAGTACTCTCCACACACTCTTTTACTTACACATCGCCTGGCTAAAACTGGAATGCCAGAGCGGCGCCCCATGGCATTCGTACCATGCAATAAAGAAGCGAAACCGAAACACAACAATGAGCTCGTTCAGAGGGCACGGAGGAAGTCAAGTTCAACGCGCAGTCGTATTTTCAGCGCAGCTTAGGAAACTAGGGTCTTTAGAATTCCGTATGTATGCTTTTTCTATTAAAGGAACACACCACTTAATGCTGACCTAGTGTTGTGCCTCAGATATGCGTAATGTTTGCTTTTTGATCGACAATGCACACAAGTATGAACCTAGTGACCCGTTCAAGATGCCTGGCCCTTGGGCAAGTGGTTCAACTTTGGCCGAGTGGTTGAATCGAGTGACGTGCCGACAAACAGAAAGACAGACAGACAGACAGAAAGACAGACAGACCAAAATTTCTCCGTTTAAGCATCCTAAGAAAGACTATCGTCTTTAATACCAACGTTATGTTTGCTATATAAAAGTAGGACAGCATCCAAGATAACTCGGCGTGATGTACACCAATCAGGTGAGTCCATTTCTCTCCTCAATAAAGAGAATTTCAAAAGCTACAGCGGGAGCAGCAGCCTCGGATCACAAATGCGGGAAGAACACACTCAGAAACGCACGGCAAATCGCTTCATGTTTGCAGATAATGAACTGCGTAGGCTTTAGTAGACGCCCTCAGAAGCTATGACGTAACGGCAAATGGTGCGAATAGGTCGATGTGGTGCTGCCAGGCACATTTTCTTTCCGTGCGTTTTCTAGCTTACCGAGGGCCTTCTCGCTGCAAGCGTGGTACTTTTCGTATCGCCAAAGAGTAATTTACTAACACGAAAGAAATAATTCCTTTCTTTAGCGCCCCTTTAATGGTAAATTGAGGAAAAACGCTAAATGCTTCAAACGCAAATTTCTAGGTTAGTAGTACCTTTAAGGGACCCTCTAACACTTTTCCAGACCTCATTGTTGTACATTTTTTACTTTCGGGTTGCGTGGACTGAAGGCTGTAGAGATTAGTGCAGCAAGAAAGGCAGTGATAGGGACACGCAGTGCGAAGTTATTCAGCCTAGAATACTCAAAATACAATAAAATGGAGGCCTACCTTCAACTCAATTTTCGCGGGGTCGCCTGACCACGTTTCAATCGCTCAGTGACGTTTGATGGCGCCCCAATGAAATGAACTGAAAGATCCTACGTACGGGAAGCTTGCGTACAATGTGCCCGTTCTTTTCAACGTAATGATGACGCCGTTGCAATAGTAACAAACAATGTGGTGCATTAAGAGTGAACTTCACGTGCGAAACGAGGCAGATCGCAAACGCCTCTATTATGTTTTGTAGTTTCAAGGCTCGTTCACACCAGCGACTAGCAACGGTCGCGCGACCGTTTGCGACTGGCTGTCAAAAAGCGCCTCAAAGCGACCGATGTTCACACCTGCGTGCGACCTACATACGTCGCCATATAGAATTCACGTCCGCTCGTATACAGCTTGTATTGCCGTTGCCCCGTAAAATAGGCTGATGTCCTGTTCCTGCGCATCTGATTGGTTCAGAGGTTTGCGACTGCAGTCGCGCGACTGAAAAATCGAGCAGCGAGCGACTGAGCCAAAGCAGTCGCTTTGAGACCAAAACGGCCATTTGCGACCGTTTGCGACCAGTCGCTTTGCGACTAACTTAGTCGCGCGACCGTTGCTAGTCGCCGGTGTGAACGAGCCTTTAGTCATCTTTCTTGTTGCGACGGCGTCTATATCAACGCCCTTGCATTTTTTTTCTTTCAGTTTCTTGAAACAACGGCGCCTGGAGCGTCCCCAGCGCGTTTCCTTCAGAGCCGTTGCGTTCGGCGCATTCTTTGCCGGGCGCTGCAGTTTTGAAACTGAAAAAGTCTAAAATCGTTCATCTAGTTGGTGTTCAGCGAAAAAAGCATAATAAAGAAAAACTAAACCCAATAATAACCCCTTTTGTGATGCAACGCCGTCATTACTTCTAACGTTACACTTATCCAATCATAGGCCAGCGCTCATATTCGTCATTTCCGCCCGAAATGGTTCTGGTGAACGCCACTACACGTTGATGCGATCGGCAGCGATGTAGGTGCTTCAAAAAGTGTTGGAGGGCCCAAGGAGGGCCCCTTTAACGCTGTACACTTGTCCATGTTAATGACAACATTGTGATCGAGCGATGAATCGCCCATGACATAAAATCCTTCAAGAAGTGAAGACAGTGCTCTTTGGCGTTACCTGCACAAGCAGGCCGCCGATATTATTACGGCGAAAGCATTATGTGCCTCGTGAACGCAACATTTGACCGCCAGCATCCCGCGTGGTCGGCGGTGTCTCGTGTCCAGCGGCGTCGGGAAGGAGTGGTACAAAAAATCACAGCATATCCACGGAGTGAATGATGATGAGTGGGCGAAGCTGCGGAGGTTCATCGGTAAACTGTGAATCTTCCGTGAATTCTGCCCAGTACATCATCACCGACGTGAGATCGGGCGCGTTTATACTAAAGGTTCGATGAGTTATGACGACTTGCAGCTCACTTTAATTTTACATGTACGCTGTGAATTTTCATTGTTTAGAAAACCATTGCTTTAGAAAACATCTGGCGTCTTTCGTTAAGCAGCTGGCGTATTTTCGTTTTGCTTTAGAAACATCTGGCGTTCTTTCGTTTTGCTTTTACAAAACATCTGGCGTCTTTCGTTGGTTTATTTCATCAATCAACGGCGTTTTGAACAAAATTTTCCTTGTTTAATCACGCACAGGAGAAATCTCACCAGTCACTACCTTGGAGGTAAACAATGGCTGCTAATGGGAATGAGAGACAGAAGAAGTCGGCTTTTAGCTAACACTTACACTTCTACTTCTACTAACGTTTCCTACTGGAACATGCCAATGGCTGCTAATGGGGAATGAGAGACAGAAGAATTCGGCTTTTAGTTAACGCGCACGCTGCGAATTTTTTATTGTTCAACAACGCACAGGAAAAATTTCCCACCGGCACCACCTTGGAGGTCAAAGCGTAAGACTTGTTACGCACTACGACTACTGCGAATACGACTTCGAGGGACGAACGGGCGCCGCCTTAAGGAGCTTCACCCCTAAAAATTACACCACCTCCCGATAAAAGGGACGATGAGGCGATGCGAAGCCGGAGCACGTTCCCGTTCCGTTGGCGTTCGTTGGGCATGCTACCAACCTCGCGTCTTGAAACGCGAAGAGCAACACTACGCGCGTCGTGTCTTCCCCCTAGCCTGGCTGTTAATTCTCACATGGCGAGCGGGGAACGTGGTCGACAGGCTTGCGTGATGGAGGCAGCGTAGGAAAGGAGAGAAAGGGGGACGGGACGCGCATGCGCTGGCGCTCATCGCGGCGTTGCGCAGGAGAGAATTTCGGCATGCCGAGCCCGCATTTCAGAGGAGTCAACCGAAGCAAGCGCTGGACAACACGCGCAGCGCTCTGCATGCTTGAAGGAGAAGGGACTAGAGGAGGAGAGTAGCGCATGCGCCGCGAGAGCAGAAGCGAGAACGCAGGAGAAGCGCAAGCAGGTGCTGGGAGAGAAGTGGAGAGAGTAGCGCGCAGCTGTTAGAGAGAGAGAAGGACGAGGGTTGCGCATGCGCAGAGTGTCGACGCCGATGCTCATGCCGCGGGACATACGCCCGAGCAATAGATGCTTTCGCATCTAAAAACCATCATCACGTGATGACGTCCCCATATGACGTGATGATGACGTCACAGATCGCTAAAATTTGTGACGTCGTGATGAAGTCGCGAATTCTGGCGTAACCTCATGTGACGCAACGACTCGTGATGCCGTTGTAGCGTCCTCCATTGGGCGGCGAACAAAACCGGAGAGCGCGCGACCTCTAGAGATGGTGGTTAGGACGGCGCTTCGCAGTGGCACGTGAAGCCACGGCTCATGTTCCCTTATGGCGTCGATTCTAGTTCATCCCTCTCGTTCCTTCGCTTCTGCGGCATAAGCCTACACCGTCATCACATGATGTCGTAACTTGGCCAAAGGTGAGCTGATCATGGAGGCAGTGCCAAACAGGTGATGTGCCTCCGATCCTGGAGGCCCTGCGCAGCCACGCTAGGTGCACAAAGCTTTCGGAGGGTGGCGGCGCCGGGTAAGTACATCTAGGGAGCCTTCACGAACGGCCGGTCCTGCAGGCTCGCTAGTACACCGACTCAGAAGAAAAAGTCGTGTTAGGGCAATGCACAAGGGACCCTGTGGTTTCTTTTTATTTGCCAAGGATAATGATGATGAAATAAACTTTCAATTTGCTGAAACAGTGTCCCCGAGCTCGTAAGCTTGGGGTCACCCTAGGTGGGAGGGTCCCTTAGTCCAGGAATCCTCTGACCGCGATCGCCTCCCGGGCCGTGGCGACGAGTCCTCGTTGGTCGTAGTCACATTTTCTTCGTAGATGGCATCAGTGACAATGAGAAATATTGAAGTGTCCACTTAAGTCAGTACAGTTCTACATTATGCGAAAGCCACAAGCTTTCACTACGAGATTAACATAAGCTAACTTTACTGCACCCCAGGCCTTGAGCATGTGCATTTGGAGCCGAATAATAACGCCGTCAAACGCGGCTGTCTTGTCTTTCAGCGCACATAGGGGACCATGCTTACTTTTTTGTGCTTTTCTCTATCTACGCTTCTAGGAAGAAGGCTTCTCAGTTATTAGAATACCTAGTCTAAACTTTCGTCATGGACCTTACCACTAAATTGAGCTTTTGAAGAAAATAAAATCAAGCCGTCTTAGAGTTTAAATAATTACTCCAGTACAGCAAACTGACTTTGTCTATGATCGCACATGTTAAAAACTATAAATCCAGATTGCGATGTGACACAATGATCAGTATAAACTTCTAATCCGTAGTGTAGGCCCCCTGACGAATGGATCACCATGCTTTTATAAGTTACAATACAAAGGTCATAATGCATATGGTGGTGCTATAGCCTTTAAAATGACATGCTACTGTCGATGTAACCTCTATGCGAGAAAGAAACGAAGAAGACACAAAGATAAAATTGTTGTAACAGCCAAGTTACTTATAAATTATAAGTTATTGCCGTTTTATGTTATCTTGGTTAGAGTGCACGCATTGACTTGGAGCGCCGCCTTGCTGTCCATCGTACTATAATATTGTTGATCAATTTGAATTCAGCCGATTAATCAAACACCATTGGATGAGGTCACTGCCACGGACTACATTTTGGAAAATGCATCTTGCAAGAGTCTATTGCAACCTAAGCAGAAAATGAGATCAGCCCAAAGCTACCGTTCCCCCATCTATAGAAAACTTACAGCCATGACCCATTCACCAATGATATTCCCCTTTCGTGATGTCAAGCAGTTATACGTGCCTAATGCGAACTTCCACACATCGCATCGGTGCGCACTGGGACGCCCAGGCGCAACGGTGATTGGAAGCAAAGGCGCACCAGGACGCCCCCATGCGATTTGACTAAGAGCCAGCGCCACACCTAGGCACCGGCCTCAACTTAAATGCATTTAATAAATACCAATGCCATAATATATTTCTTCTCACTGTGCAGATACACGACTGTGTCGCTGATTCTGGATGAAATGCTTGAGCGTGCCGGCAAGTTTTGTCAGGTATTGGGAAATCGGCACTCAGCCAAACGAGAAACTTAGACGAAAAGAAGCAAATTTATATTTCAATACGACTAGTATTTACATTACCAGGGAGAATGTACTCGCGGTTGGATAAGAAACCAGCTCGTACGAATTTTATTTGCCAACGTGAACGTCAGTTGTTCCAGGGTTCAATGAATAAATATATTTGTTCTGAGGTTCTATCGAAGAACAGTATGTTCCCGAACAATTTCTTTGATTAATTCAAGGGGAACCATGCGCACAATGAGAACATTTCTTGGGCATTCACAGGAGATGAACGATTTGTGGATTACGGTTGTTAACTGATGGGAATCCTTGCAGCATTAGGTTAGAACTAAAACATTTGTTTGGAATTCAGCGTGTTCTAAAACATTTGTTTACAATAAGCCGGAATAAACTACCTTATGCGCAAGTTCCGCGGTGCGATCACGCTCCGATCAATCGAACGGCGACCATTACAGCCCTATACACCACGTTACGCTCGCTGTTCCTATGCCCCACCATGCAAATGGACGGCCCAGAACTTTGTGCCAAGTTCTCTCGTTTTTTAAATGCGAAGCATTTCTTAGCGAACTTCTGCGACTTTGAGCGTATCTATCTATCTATCTATCTATCTATCTATCTATCTATCTATCTATCTATCTATCTATCTATCTATCTATCTATCTATCTATCTATCTATCTATCTATCTATCTATCTATCTGGCCGCCTACGACTTTGTGCTCTCCTGGCCGTTTCGTTAATTGGATTTACACCAAAATTGGTATGGCGAAACATGACTTTATGACGAACATAAATAGCAGGTCATAACATGAAAATTATGATATCCGTGTCATGAACGTGATTTGCATGCCACTGTTTTGGTGCTCTTGCGGCCGTTGCATTAGTTTGCTATATACCAAAATTGGTTTGGCGTGACAAGAGTGTATGACGAACATAAGCGGCAGGTCCTAACGTGCAAATCATGACACGCATGTCATGTACAGCATGACTTGCGTGCCACGCTCATGGTGCGCTGGCGGTCGTTTCGCTAGCTTGATATATACCAAAATTGGTATCGCGCGACGTGACTGTGTGACGAACACAAATAACATGTGTAACATGAAAATCATGACGCACATGTCATGCACAGCATGACTTACCTGCCACGCTCATGGTGCGCTGGCGGTCGTTTCGCTAGCTTGATATACACCAAAATAGGTATCTCGTGACGTAACTGTCTGACGAACACAAATAACAGGAAATAACATGAAAATCATGCCACGCATGTCATGTACTATCGCGTTCAGTATGAGCTACACCACGCGAGCGCGTGGCCGAGCGCTCTGCAAGGTTGTACAGTGGCGCCGATCATGGCATATTTTCGAGTTATTGGGAGAGAGTTTCGTCGTCCCTGCGAGCGCGCATCGCCTCCACTTGCTTTCGCCCTCGCCCTCGTTTCGCGCTGCGGTGATATCAGCTGCGAAAATGATAACTTCGAGGGTGAAAGCAAGCATGTGGGGGCGATGCGCGCTGGCAGGGACAGCCAAACTCTCTCCCAATAACACGCAAATATGTCATAATCGGCGCAACTGTACAACCTTGCAGAGCGCTCGGCCACGCGCTCGCATGATGTAGCTCATACTGAGCGCGATAGTACATCATGACTTACGTGCCACACTCATGGTGCTCTGGCGGTCGTTTCGCTAGCTTGATATATACCAAAATTGGTATCGCGTGACGTGACTGTGTGACGAACACAAATAACATATGTAACATGAAAATCATATCTATCTCGCGACGTAGCTGTATGACGAACACAAATAACAGGAATTAACATGAAAATCATGACACGCATGTTATGTACATCATGACTTACGTGCCACGCTCATGGTCCACTGGTGGCCGTTTAGCTAGCTTGATATATACCAAAATTGGTATCGCGTGACGTGACTGTGTGACGAACACAAATAACATATGTAACATGAAAATCATGTCTATCTCGCGACGTAGCTGTATGACGAACACAAATAACAGGAATTAACATGAAAATCATGACACGCATGTTATGTACATCATGACTTACGTGCCACGCTCATGGTGCACTGGTGGTCGTTTTGCTAGCTTGATATATACCAAAATTGGTATCGCGTGACGTGACTGTGTGACGAACACAAATAGCAGGTGTAACATGAAAATCATGACACGCATGCCATGCACAGCATGACTTACATGCCACGCTCATGGTGCGCTGGCGGTCGTTTCGCTAGCTTGATATATACCAACATTGGTATCGCGCGACGTGACTGTGTGACGAACACAAATAACACGTGGTAACATGAAAATCATGACACGCATATAATGCACAGTATGACTTTCGTGCCACGCTCATGGTGCGCTGGCGGCAGTTTCGCTAGGTTGATATACACCAAAATTAGTATCGCGCGACGTGACTGTGTGAAGAACACAAATAGCAGGTTTAACATGAAAATCATGACAGGCATGTCATGCACAGCATGACTTACGTGCCACGCTCATGGTGCGCTGGCGGTCGCTTCGCTAGCTTGATATACACCAAAATTGGTATTGCGCGACGCGACTGTATGACAAACGTAAATTAGAGGTGGTAACATGAAAATCATGACACCCGTGTCATACACGACATAATTTACATGCCACGCTCATGACGCACTCGCGGCCGTTTCGCTAATTTGATATACACCAAAATTGATATTGCGTAATGTGACTGTATGAAGAACATGAATCTATCTATCTATCTATCTAACATCTATCTATCTATCTAGCCGCCTACGACTTCGTGCTCTCCTGGCCATTTCGTTAATCGGATGTATACCAAAATTGGTATGGAATAACATGACCGTATTACGAACATAAATGACAGGAGCTAACATGAAAATCATGACATGCATGTCATGTACAGCACGACTTACGTGCCACGCTTATGCTGCGCTGGAATAGCAGGCCACGCATCCTATATATGTAGCAGAATATATGTTTCATTAGCATGGCATATACCAGAATGTACACGTATGCATGTATGACAATCTCGCGATATATGGCGAACTAGATGTCACGACATCATTGACTTCATTAGCCTCAATGACAAAGAAGACGAAGTATGCAGCTCTCTGCTGGCTGCTTCGCATTACATCGATTCCCACACTGCGTGGAATCTGCCGATTTTTTTAAATGCGAAGCATTTCTTAGTGAACTTCTGCGATTTTGACCGTATCTATCTATCTATCTATCTATCTATCTATCTATCTATCTATCTATCTATCTATCTATCTATCTATCTATCTATCTATCTATCTATCTATCTATCTATCTATCTATCTATCTATCTAGCCGCCTACGACTTCGTGCTCTCCTGGCCATTTCGTTAATCGGATGTATACCAAAATTGGTATGGAATAACATGACCGTATTACGAACATAAATGACAGGTCATAACACGAAAATCATGACATGCATGTCATGAACAGCATAATTTGCATTCCACGGCCTTAGGGCTCTTGCGGCCGTTCCGTTAATTTATTATATACCAAAACTGGTATGACGTGACAAGAGTTCATGGAGAACATAATGACAGGTCCTAACGTGCAAATCATGACACGCATGTCATGTGCGCCATGATTTACATGACATGGTCTCGGGGCGCTCGCGGCCGTTTAAATGAATGGATATATACGAAAACTGGTATGACGAGACATTTCGACATGACGAAAATAACTGACACGTGGTAACATGAAAATCATGACACGCGTGTCATGCATGTCATGATTTACATGCCACGCTCATGGTACATTCGCGGACGTTTCGCGGGCTTGATATACACCAAAATTGGTATTGCACGACGCGACTGTATGACGAACGTAAATTAGAGGTGGTAACAAGAAAACCATGACACGCGTGTCATGCACGTCATGATTTACATGCCACACTCATGACGCACTCGCGGCCGTTTCGCTAGGTTGATATACACCAAAATTGGTATTGCGCGATGTGACTGTATGAAGAACATGAATAACAGGTGGTAACACGAAAAGCATGACATGCATGTCATATATGTCATGATTTACATGCCACGCTCATGGTTCATTCGCGGCCGTTTCGCGGGCTCGATATACACCAAAATTGGTATTGCACGACGCGACTGTATGACGAACGTAAATTAGAGGTGGTAACATGATAATCATTGCACGCTTGTCATGTACGACATGATTTACATGGCACGCTCATGGTGCGCTCGTGGCCGTTTCGCTAGATTGATATGCACCAAAATTGGTATTGCGCGTTGTGACTGTATCAATAACATGAATAACAGGTGGTAACATGAAAACCATGAGATGCATATCATGATTTTAATGCCACGCTCATGGTGCATTCGCGGACGTTTCACTTGCTTGATATACACCAAAAGTGGCATTGCGTGACGCGAATGTATGCCGAACATAAATGACAGTGATAACATGAAAACCATGACATGCATGTCGTGTATGGCATGATTTACATGCCACGCTCATGGTGGACTCGCGGCCATTTCGCTCGTTTGATATACACCAAAATTGGTATTGTGCGATGTGACTGTATGACGAACATAAATGACAGGTTCTAACATGCGAATTATGTTATGCATGTCATGTACGGTATGATTTACATGACACTGTTATGGTGCGCTTCCGGCCGTTTAGATAACTGGATATACACCAAAATTGGTATTGCATGACAGGAGTGCGTGATGAATATAAATCACCGGTCATGCAGTGTATATACCAGAATATACGTTTCGTTGGCATGGTATATACCACGTTGTGCATGCACGCGTGCATGGCAAACATGCGAAATATGGTGAACTCGATGCCATAGCATGAATGATTTCATTCGGCTCAAAAATAAGCAAAACGATTTATGCAGCTCTTTGCTGGCTGCTTCGCATTACAACGATTCCCATAGTGCGTGGGATCTGCCGGATTTTTTTTTTTTTCGAAGTATTTAGAGCTTATACATTTCACCGGTTAACATTTGAGAGGGTAGAGATGGGCTTCATTTGGTTCGAACGAATATGGTCAAAATGAATGTCGCAAGAAAGTCGAGTACGCTATCTTCGCCAATAAGTCTTGAGCAGCAGTTATCACTCCACAAGGTCATTTACCTGCTAAAATGTTGATGAAAAAAATGCCAGCACCAACAAATACCACATATCTTGAGGGAATAGATGGCGTTGTCTAGAATTTCCTGGAGTGTGAGAAGGTTTGCGTTTCCACAACCTCTGTCTTAAAGGGACACTAAAGTGAAACAATAATTTAGTCTGACCTGTTATATTACATTCTCGAAACTTTACTGCCGTTAGTTTTGCCAGGAAAGGTTTACTAATCGATGAAAAAATCAACGTCACCAAGTTTCACTTTTAGATTTCAATGTACTTGTTTGCATTTTGGTCACATTGGCTGAGCGAAATTAACTGAAACTTGGTCTTTTAAGCCTCTGGCTAAGTCAGAAGACAATATCCTTCATTTTTACAGTGTAGGAACTACCCAGGCATTAGTAGGCGCCGTCAAAATCTGACGTCAAAGCGACAGGCGTGGGAAACTCAAGGTGGCGTCGCAACCCGCAATTTCGTTTTGCCCGTTTTCTTGTCTACCCAGCGTGTTCTCGCAGCAGACGTCGTGTTTTTGTTATCGCGAAATAGTGTTTTACTAATACGAGAGAAATCATTTCTCTCTTTAGCGGCCCTTTAAAGATAGATTGAGGGAAAATGCTCACGTCACAAACACGAAGTTCTAGGGTAGTGCTAGCTACCCACTGTACATCACGCAGATGTACTCACATCCGTATTATTGGAGGAGTTATGATGGAGCAACGGTTCGCCCAATAAATAAAATTATTCAAACAGAGATGACAGCGCTGTAGAGCAATGCGTGCATATGCAGGCCATCGATATCTTTATTGGCAAAGACGTTAAATTTCCTTCGTATATCGTATCGGTAACAGTAAGAAACAATGAAGGGATCAGTGTCCACTGAAGTCAGTAAAGTTCAAATCGTACAATACGGACGGTTTGAAGCACTTAGTGCATTATGGAAACATTACTTGCTTTCACTACAACTTTCACAGAGGACATCGTGGCTCTAGAACAAGGTACGGGAAACAATATAAACTGCCACATGTAATCCTAAACTAGGAGAGCTGTACGCAGCTGTCCTCGAAAATCACAGATTCTACAGTAGTCTATCGACCGGGCTTGGCGCCGAGTTACAACGTTGTCAAATCCGGCTGTCTTATATATTAGCACACATAGGGGAACAAGTTTTTTGTTCTGCTTTACTGCAACTACGCTTCTAAACTGAAGGTATCTTGACCTCCAAGGTGGTGCCGGTGGGATCACATCTTGACCTCCAAGGTGGTGCCGGTGGGAGATTTCTCTTGTGCGTTGTTGAACAATGAAAAATTCGCAGCGTGCGCGTTAACTAAAAGCCGAATTCTTCTTTCTCTCATTCCCCATTATCAGCCATTGGCATGTTCCAGTAGGAAACGTTAGTAGAAGTAGAAGTGTAAGTGTTAGCTAAAAGCCGACTTCTTCTGTCTCTCATTCCCATTAGCAGCCATTGTTTACCTCCAAGGTAATGCCTGGTGAGATTTCTCCTGTGCGTGAATAAACAAAAAAAAATTTTGTTCAAAACGCCGTTGATTGATGAAATAAACGAACGAAAGACGCCAGATGTTTTCTCAAAGCAAAACGAAAAGACGCCAGATGTTTCTAAAGCAAAACGAAAAGACGCCAGCTGCTTAACGAAAGACGCCAGATGTTTTCTAACGAAATGGTTTTCTAAACAATGAAAATTCACAGCGTACATGTAAAATTAAAGTGAGCTGCAAGTCGTCATAACTCTCATCGAACCTTTAGTATAAACGCGCCCGATCTCACGTCGGTGATGATGTACTGGGCAGAATGCACGGATGATTCACGGTTTACCGATGAACCTCCGCAGCTTCGCCCACTCATCATCATTCACTCCTTGGATATGCTGTGATTTTTTTTTCAATTATGCGTTTAGGCTGACAGTCCTCGCATTTCGACAAGCAATACCGCTACTTTCTCTAAAAACGCGAAACCTTATATACAAGTCTCGATTGTTACGGTGACGCGCGGCTACACCGCCGAGACTACCAATACAAATGCTGTCCGCTTTCGCCAGTGAGCTGTTGCAGACTCCTGGGAAATTGGCCTGCGGGAACAGCAGCTTGGATATATCTACTTATTGGATCATGCGTAGCGCCTGTTTTCTACAAATTTTCATTGCGATAGCAATTATATGGACACCCTCGGTAATTTTTAGGGGCGAAGCTCCTTAAAGCGGCACCCGTTCGTCCCCGTCGTAGTACGTAACCAGGCTTAACGCTAGTACCAGATCTTGACCTCCAAGGTGGTGCCGGTGGGAGATGTCTCCTGTGCGTTGTTGAACAATAAAAAGTTCGCAGCGTGCGCGTTAACTAAAAGCCGAATTCTTCTGTCTCTCATTCCCCATTAGCAGCCATTGGCATGTTCCAGTAGGAAACGTTAGTAGAAGTAGAAGTGTAAGTGTTAGCTAAAAGCCGACTTCTTCTGTCTCTCATTCCCATTAGTAGCCACTGTTTACCTCCAAGGTTGTGCCTGGTGAGATTTCTCCTGTGCGCGATTAAACAATAAAAATTTTGTTCAAAACGCCGTTGATTGATGAAATAAACCAACGAAAGACGCCAGATGATTTCTAAAACCAAAACGAAAGGCGCCAGATGTTTCTAAAGCAAAGCGAAAAGACGCCAGCTGCTTAACGAAAGACGCCAGATGTTTTCTGAAGCAACGGCTTTCTAAACAATGAAAATTCACAGCTTACATGTAAAATTAAAGTGAGCTGGAAGTCGTCATAACTCTCATCGAACCTTTAGTATAAACGCGCCCGATCTCACGTCGGTGATGATGTACTGGGCAGAATTCACGGAAGATTCACGGTTTACCGATGAACCTCCGCAGCTTCGCCCACTCATCATCATTCACTCCGTGGATATGCTGTGATTTTTTTGCCGTCATCGTCCCCGACATGTTCCGGATATGTACAACCTTTATCCCTAAAGTTTCGAGACTGATTTATTTTCTTCGCTAGAAAATGTTTACCCAAAACAAATCTTGGAGCTTATGTGTAGCGCCATCTTTTCGGGCTAGCCTGGGCTATTTATCTTAATTGCCGTGGCATCCGCTAGATGGCACCTCATGTAGGAAAATACGTTTTCATTAGTCGCCTGCGCATTCTACTGTGAGTGAATGTGAAGCGATAGATGTCCACCTCGAAGAGCGTATAAGCATCAATTTCTGTGTGATGCTTGGCAAGACAGCCGCACAGACGTATGAGCTCCTTCGTGACGCCTACGGCTACAAGACATTATCGCGGGCGCGGGTTTTCGAGTGGCACGAGAGGTTCGTTTCGGGGAGAACGTCGATCCTGCCAAAACTGCCGTTTCGGGGAGAACAGCCCTGCCAGAAGAAGCGTTTTCCAACTTTTTTCAAAACCTCCAGAAACGTTTGAAGCTCTGGATGTACTGCAAGGGAGAATAATTTGTAGGGGCGCTGCACAAACGATTTCAATGTTAAATACATTTTTTTTTCATGGACTCCGTCCTAAAACTTTAGAGAAAATGAATATATCTGTATATTTAAATACCAGCGACAAATAAAAATAACTCAGAAGAAAAAAAGAAGAAGCGCTTGAACTGGGTTTCGAACCTGCGACTCCTCACTCCGCAGCTCGCTGGTTCAGACATCGGTTCTGCAGGATACTAATGACAGAATACAAACGCACGCGGCGCTGGATGAAACGCACGGGACGCCACACCTGGCGAAATTAAAATTATGTGACACGTGGTCCATGCTGCCTCGTTGCCCGCGCTGCGTTTGCGTCGTATTGCTGGTGACCCACGCTAGTTTCCCATTTTCGAGTTTTCGCGCCACGCCACTCGTGGCCAGTCGGCCAGGTAAAAAAAGAGCGTCCCGTGGCTCGTGTTGACGCGCGCTAGTGGGAACTCTTTGGCTCTTGTAGACTTATACAACAGGAGGGAAGAAACGAGACGGCTGAACCAGAATCACAGTACGTATGTTACACCGCGACCGGAATCCTGAGGCTAAAATTACAGCGCAAACGCATAAGACACCTACGAAGAAAATAGACGTACGCCGCAAGCGCTGACTAACAACTGCTTTATTCTTTCATATGCCAATGCATAAATAAGCCAAAAGCAAAGTTACCGCACATGCGCGCACAAGCTCTAAGCCAAAACGTGTAACAACGATGATAGTGAGTTAGATATGCGAAGACAAGAAATTATATTTAGATGGGTGCAGGGACAAAGCAGCAAATAAGAAGTAATAAGGTCAATGAAGGGTCTTTGAGCTGTAATTTTAGCCTCAGGAATATGTACCAACTAGAGCCAGATGAACATTAATTGTAGTGACCGGAATCGACACCCGCAGTAAACGCGAGCCGTGGCTTCATGTGCCACTGCCAAGCCTCGTCTTTATTTCCTTCTCTTGGGGTCGTGCGCTCTGCAGTTTTGCTTGCCGCCCAAAGGAAGGCGCTGAAGGGTCTTGGGGCATGCGTTCTGCGCATGCGTCTTGGCGGCTCGCAAATTTCTTGGGTCCCCAATTCACAAACTGTCTAGTGTTTCGCCGGAGTTGGGATGTGTGCCTTCGACTTGTGAAGGGCGTGGTCGACCGTGCTCGCGCGAATCTCTCTTGAGGGGCAGCTTTGTACGTCTTGTGCTTTCACCGCAAAGTTTGCGTTGAAGACATACACCACACGAGGGTCATCTTGCTCGCTTCAGTGGCCGCATTTGCAAAAGGTCTGTTCTGCTAGCTAGAAGAGCCAATATAAGGGTTAGATGAAGTAACAACTGTGACAGTTTGCGCTCATCCTAAGTATACCTGTGTGTTCTTTTCGTGCCCTCTTCTTTGTGTTTGAGCAGCGCCCTGCAAGTGTCGAGTTGTGAGACTTGTTAGTTCGCACTCGGCTTCTGTGTTTTCTTTTCCTGCATACTTTGTGCTTGAGCAGAGTGCAGCTAGTTTCTAGCTGCTTGCCGTTTTCCTTGTGACATTCCAATTTCTTACTATCACATTCATTGCTTCGACGTTGAGGCAAAACTGCGAATTGTTTATCTGATGTTGATTCTTTCTTGCATGCTGATTTGAATAGGGCTCGGTTTTACATTATGAAACCGTTAAGCGCACAAAGACGGGAACAAGAAGACGACACACAGAGCGCTAATTCCAACTGATGTTTATTGCAACACAAAAACGCCATATATGTAGTCTCTTCACTCAGAATTGGCTACTGCGCATGTTTGAGAGCTGAGCTATCAGCTTCTCTCTTATTCCTACACTCTCCTCTCTCCCTTTTTTTCTTTTTTTTCGCTAACGATAACAGGCTTTGTTAGCGCGCGCATGGTAACTGGGCGGTACAGAAAGAGCACTTGAATCACACCAAGCATTTCTTTAACAAGAATCATAAAGGCAAAACCAACAGGGTGAAAAGGTGATGTACCAGAAATGAACAAGGGTATTACAAATGCTGGCCAGCATAAATGAACAGGAATGAAAAACAGATGCGGCTAAACAATGGAAGTCGTCAAAAGGTAAAAACGGTATGAAAACAGAGGTCGTGAGAAGGTAAAACAGTATAAAAGATGTAAAAAGAACCTTAAAAGGTTAAAAACCTAAAACGTAAGAGCAAAACTAAGTAAAAGTCACTGGTTTTGCAAAAACGCCAGCTCTTTCTTCGAAAGCGATACAGATGGCATGCTAACGCAACTGGGTCCGAGCTGTTCTATGCATGATGCCTCATGAATTTCCCGAGCAATCTGGTCTCGGTATTTCCTGATCACGACAGTCTGGTCAAGAAAGGCAGAACAACCGCAAGTTGCACAACGTAAGGCCATGTTGCTGCCTGACTTTTGCTTCAAATTGTTGGCATGTTCTCGTAGGCGATCATTGATACATCGGCCAGTTTGGCCGATGTAAACACGTCCACATGAGAGCGGAACCTTATACACGACACTGCATTTGCAGGACACGAACCTCGTGGCGTGTTTCTTGCTGCATATGTCAGGCTTTTCGCTGCTCACGTTCACACGCTTGCACAGGCCTCCAAGTTTGTTGGGGGCAGAGAACACCACCCTGTGTCCTGCAAATGCAGTGTCGTGTATAAGGTTCCGCTCTCATGTGGACGTGTTTACATCGGCCAACTGGCCGATGTATCAATGATCGCCTACGAGAACATGCCAACAATATGAAGCAAAAGTCAGGCAGCAACATGGCCTTACATTGTGCAACTTGCGGTTGTTCTGCCTTTCTTGACCAGACTGTCGTGATCAGGAAATACCGAGACCAGATTGCTCGGGAAATTCATGAGGCATCATGCATAGAACAGCTCGGACCCAGTTGCGTTAGCATGCCATCTGTATCGCTTTCGAAGAAAGAGCTGGCGTTTTTGCAAAACCAGTGACTTTTACTTAGTTTTGCTCTTACGTTTTAGGTTTTTTAACCTTTTTAAGGTTCTTTTTACATCTTTTATACTGTTTTACCTTCTCACGACCTCTGTTTTCATACCGTTTTTACCTTTTGACGACTTCCATTGTTTAGCCGCATCTGTTTTTTCATTCCTGTTCATTATGCTGGCCAGCATTTGTAATACCCTTGTTCATTTCTGGTACATCACCTTTTCACCCTGTTGGTTTTGCCTTTATGATTCTTGTTAAAGAAATGCTTGGTGTGATTCAAGTGCTCTTTCTGTACCGCCCAGTTACCATGCGCGCGCTAACAAAGCCAGTTATCGTTAGCGAAAAAAAGAAAAAAAGGGAGAGAAGAGAGTGTAGGAATAAGAGAGAAGCTGATAGCTCAGCTCTCAAACATGCGCAGTAGCCAATTCTGAGTGAAGAGACTACATATATGGCGTTTTTGTGTTGCAATAAACATCAGTTGGAAGTAGCGCTCTCTGTGTCGTCTTCTTGTTCCCGTCTTTGTGCGCTTAACGGTTTCATAATGTCAGTGTACCAACTAGCTCGGACCCAGCCTCTTACTCGGTTTTACAAGTGAATTGATATGTCGACTACATATCCATGCATCTATCTATCAAGCCGCCTACGCCTGGGTGCTCTCGTGATCGCCTTCTTAACTTGGTGTGTACCGAAATTGGTATGGATGGGTAACTAGATTTCACATATATGACTGTGTGGTCATGTCACGTATAACTTGAAAATTCTGTCGCGTACGTCGTTAACCCCTTTCGTCCAGGCACGTGCGGAACATGCTCGTATACCACGGGCCGTGGTATGCGGGTATGGTCCACAGTTGTCTGAGAGTTCATTTTGATCCAGGAACGGCGAGAACAGACATTGGTAATTTAAATGCCAGAGCTTTAAAACAAATGACGGCATATCCACGGAGTGAATGATGATGAGTGGGCGAAGCTGCGGAGGTTCATCGGTAAACCGTGAATGTTCCGTGAATTCTGCCCAGTACATCATCACCGACGTGAGATCGAGCGCGTTTATTCTAAAGGTTCGATGAGTTATGACGACTTGCAGCTCACTTTAATTTTACATGTACGCTGTGAATTTTCATTGTTTAGAAAACCATTGCTTTAGAAAACATCTGGCGTCTTTCGTTAACCACCTGGCGTCTTTTCATTTTGCTTTAGAAACATCTGGCGTTCTTTCGTTTAGCTTTTAGAAAACATCTGGCGTCTTTCGTTGGTTTATTTCATCAATCAACGGCGCTTTGAACAAAATTTTTATTGTTTAATCACGCACAGGAGAAATCTCACCAGGAACTACCTTGGTGGTAAACAATGGCTGCTAATGGGAATGAGAGACAGAAGAAGTCGGCTTTTAGCTAACACTTACACTTCTACTTCTAACGTTTCTTACTGGAACATGCCAATGGCTGCTAATGGGGAATGAGAGACAGAAGAATTCGGCTTTTAGTTAACGCGCACGCTGCGAATTTTTCATTGTTCAACTTGTTCAATTTTTCATTGGCGTTCGTTGGGCATGCTACCGACCTCGCGTCGTGGAACGCGAAGAGGGACGCTACGCACGTCGTATCTTCCATCTAGCCTGGCCGTTAATTCTCACAGGGCGAGCGGGGAATGCGGTCGACAGGCGGGCGAGACGGGGGCAGCGTAGGAGAGGACAGAGAAGGGGAGGGGACGCGCATTCGCTCGAGCTCATCGCGGCGTTGCGCAGGAGAGAATTTCGGCATGTCTAGCCCGCGTTTCAGAGGAAGAGTGGAAAGGGGGAGAGGAGAGGGGTATGGGAGAGGGGGAGGGGAGAGGGAAAGAGGGAAAGTGGAGAGAGGAAGGGGAGAGGGAATGTGGAGAAGGAATGTGGAGAGGGGAAGGGTAGAATGGGAAGGTGAGAGGGGAGGGCAGAGGGAAAGTGCAGAGGGGAAGGGAAGTGGGAAAGTGGAAAGGGGAAGTGGAGAGGGAATGTGGGGAGGGGAAGGGGAGATGGTGTGTGGAGAGGGTATGCACATGCGCAGTAAGGGTGGTCACGCCGCACACCACCGGATTGAGCTCGGCCTTAAGATACTTCGCATCTAAAAGATCCTTTGCTTTATGGGGGAAATGTGGCCAACTGAAGCTTGGCGTGTGCGTGCCTGACGTACTTATGTTAGGCGCTGCGCCGTGCTCCCGACCGGGCTGCAGAATTTAGGCGCCTTTTCTTCTTCAAAGCACTACCACCACCACTTATGTCTTCCTTTCTTGCCTTCTTTCGTTCTTTCTCTCTTTCTATTGAATTCCCTCCTTCATGCCGGAGATTTGGCATTAACCCACGCGCAGAACCGAGAAACCTTTCTACTGCGGCAGGCAACAACGACGGCCATGCGTTCATATCCTGACAGCGGTGAAGTGGGGTTTTTTGGAGACACACTGTGTACCACGGCAGTGGCCCTCCTGATTTTTGATATACTTCACTGTATACCAAAGATTGGAAACCCATGATCTCTCCTTTGTTCTTTTTTCTGAGACGGAGAAAAATTGAAGTCATGAGAAAGAGCAAGAACGAAATCATGAAACCAAAATTGGTTCAATAAATAAAGTGTGCACAACCGTACCTTGTGAGGATTTTGGACCATGAGTTTACTTTCAGTAATGACACATTCCCTGCTGACTTGAGGTAGGTTCAGAGATAACGTATCTAAACGTGTGCTGATATGAGCAGTTTCTTGGAGGCCGTGGTTGGGTTGGAAGAGGCAAAAACAATCGTGATTACTATGGTAGAAGCGTGAGTGGATTTGTGATTCATATCTGAGAAGAATGTATATGAGAACACCGCATGAGAAAAATACTTTGCACATGCCATTGTTTTGTTTGTGAATTTGTTTTAGTGGTGACCTTCAGTGGACAGTGACAAGGCGTCAATAGAGGATACTCAGTTAGTTAATTACCCAACACTCTAAACTATCTGGTATCTTTCAATGTATTTTGTGTGACTGTAAACTTACGAAAATATAGAAATGGGTATACATACTGTAAGTTCGCTTGGCTCTAACGTGCATTGGATTTATGCGCATTCATCGCAGCAGACTCATTTTTGCAGAAGAACGTAAAACTTATTCTGTGTTGTGTATAATTTAGCAGTAAATATATTTTCTGCAAAAGTGAGAACGAAGTAAATATTCTAAGTAACTGTCATTGGAATCCATAGGCTGTGCATCTGATCAACTGGGCAAGTCGTAAAACCTTATGAAATGACAAAAACCGCAGCGCATAAAAAAGAAAGCAATGTTCAAGTGCAAAGCAGTGTATTCTCACTCACCGGTGCGCACGCCCATATGGTGCATAGTTATTCTGTTTTCGTAGGTAGTCTCCGAGTGCTTTGCCGGCGTTGAATTTTCACGCTGGAAGCTGTACAGCCCATCGTTTATAAAGTATCTATAAACGTTGGCACAGCCGCTGAAGCGCCGCAGCTGACACGATTCACAGGCTTTAGACACGTTTGCTTTCATACACGGTGATTTACCCCTGACCTATGTCGATGTTGTAATCAAAACGCGCAACGAGCTTTGATACGCGTTAGAAGCGTCGCTTCGTGCCGGCTGTGGGCTACACCAGCATTTAGACTTAGCTTTACGACTAGTGTATCGTTCGACGGCCGTCCCGCTGTGCAACTGCCGTGCCTCCTTTTTTTGTTGTGCAAAACATAAAACAGGCTTCTGTACGTCCGGCCTTTCGATTGCGTGAATACATTGCTTACGCTGTGCGGTACGTGAAGCAGGCAGTGTATGGTTGGCGGGCGCTGCTAACCCTTACAAAAATGGATTTAGACAGTCTATAGAGTGTCTGTAGTCTTCTTGTAGACGAGTTCGTTTTTATGTAGATTTAGTATTTAGCCTAAAGAAAATCATTTGACAATCTATAGACAAAAGTTTATAAATCCGTGTCATTATTTGCCTAATTGCGTTCTATAGATTGTCTATAAACAAAAGTTTTAAAAAGCGTATGGTTCTTTTTCTCTATTGTTAGTCTATATACCATCTATAGACAAAAGTTAAGTTGATGAAGTTAGTGTTTTGTCTAATCCCAGTGTATAGATTGTCTATATACAAAAGTTGATAAATTGGTGTTATTTCCTACTGTCAAATTCCAGTCTATAGACTGTCTAAAGACAGAAGCTAAAGTGGAGTTATTTCATTTTTTGCTGAAAATAAGGTGTTTCATTGAAATTTTATCAGACGTGTGTACTTTATGCAATTTTGCTACCTTTTTGTTTATATAACATCTAAGCATGCACTCCTTATTGCCGCATTGGGTCCTAGCTGTAAGGTATGTTAAAAAATAACTAAGGGGGCTCATTAATTAATTGAACCACAATGTGAAACTGAGCAGGAATGCGTTTTTGTATATCTCATTAACACATTCTGGCGCACATGGCACATATATATTTCCCCTCGTAACTCGCATGCTCACATTAGAACTAAAGATGTTTCCAGTAAGTATGTCGCACTCGATCTATGGCTCACCGACTGGATGTACTGCAAGGACTGTGTGGTTCTTTCCGCCTTCGTTGCTACAATGCAAAGGGCAATGTATTTCGTGGAACACTGGAAATCGCAGCTTTGAAGCGGGACGATGGGCAAACAGTGAACAGTGTACAACAACTCTTTTTCAAGACACAAATAGCAGGGCCCACTGCAGTGCTTTCATTTTTGTTACTATTCAATATACAGTATTTCGACATTCTTTTCATACACGAAGCACTGTGCCTAGAAACCAATTTTGTTAAAAATATTTTGCGAATTAGCTGTGGCCCTTTCGCTAGCTCATTATATTTGTTCATTTTCACGACATTTTCAGAAGGTAATATGTTAATTAAGATGTTCTTCAACAAATATGCATTTTTCTGTTTTCATTACGACGACGTGCAATGTAATATTAAATTGTGTTTCAGTAAGCGATTTCAAATTGATAATGTGTGTATGCACTTGATTACATCTCCCGCTTAGAATATATTAATTTAAATTAACAGGGAACATCAATAAGAAAGAACTTGCAACTGAATCTCCCTAAGGTCGAGGCATCGATGGTGACACGGGCTCGGTGCAAATTTCAAAGAGATATCACTCGGCACTGCGGACACTTGCTGTCAAAGGCTCAAGTTTTCCACATGCTTGTGATCATACACACAGACACGGCCGTGAGGGCAACAGCTGTTACAGATAGTGGTAAAAACGGACCGTTCGTTACATATCCTGTACACGAATGGTCCACGAATGGTATGTTTAAACAGCAAGCACTGGAAATACATTTGAAGAATCGCTCAGAAGCGGCCTCCCCACTAAGAAGTTGCTTTTTCGTTCAGGCACTGCCGTGAAGGCCAAACCCCATATACGCGAAAATGCACGCGACAGCGACGAGCGACGCGACATAGATCGCCTTCGGGCAAGCGGTCGCTTGGATGGGCAAACCCCATTCACGCGACGCCCTCGGCGAGCGATCTCCACTGTTGCTGGCATGAGGGCGTTTACTCGTACCAAAAGTGGCCCATTCTCAGCGGTATGCAATGTAAAATACGATGTTTTGTTGCATAATGGCACATAAAATGTTTATCATTGTCTTGCAGCATTTTTTTCGATCCCATCACTGCTGCTACGTGCTGCCAAGCCGCGTCGCAGACGGCGCGGGTCCCAGCGTTCGCGTTCAACAACGTCAACATTGCGCTCGTCGCCGTTGGTCATGCTTGATGAACGTTGTTGTTGATGTGCGTCGATAAGAAAGTGGCGGCAATCAGCAATACGTCACTGATGCATCTTATTCCGGTGTTTTGCTATTGGCTGCTTGAGCACAGCACTTCCGGGTGACGAGCGACGGACATGCGACGGATTCCAAATCTGAAAAACCGAGCGATCGCGCGAAATCGACGACGCAACACGTCGCGCGAACGGCTCGTTTCGTCGCTCATACCATCGCTCGTCGCTGTCGCGTGAATTTTTGCGCATATGGGGTTTCGCCGTTTCGCCTTGAATCGTGAAGGCGTGCGAGTGAACACGATAAGGAAGGGGAGAAAAGCGAGAACCGGTGCGGCAAACGAACGGAATAGGGCGCGCAGCTGCAACTCAGTTTCAAATCGCTCGCTGAGCGAGAGCCAATCAGTTCAAACCAGGGGGCGCGCAGGCGCACTGACGTTTAAGCCGTTCACGCAGTTGACGCATTTGAGGGTCGTTGTAAAAGAAGTTCTTGCAGCGCAGTGTGTAATGCCGAAATAAGTTTGTTGCGTGCATGTATTTTTACCACGTTGATTAATATTACGTGCCGGTATCGTCGCTGGAAGTCGTGGAATGGACACGTACTTACACCGCGTGTCGGGACGGACGCATCGTTGTTTGACATGGACTCGTTGACGGCCATGTGTTGTCGTAGCCCCAACGAGCGCGAAGCTTTAAACAAGATCACAAGCGCGCGCCTTTTGACGAGACTGTCGCCACAGCGAATATCGCTCTTCGGTGAGTTCAAGAACGTTGCCAAATCGCGTGACTGTGCATGACGACTTTGTGTAGGTAAGATTGCCCGAGCGGCGAGCTGCCATAATAGAGATGGTGTGCAAAAGGAAGTGTTTGATACGAAAGTATGCCTTGTACTAGTGTCTCTGCCTTCTGTGGTGTTCGTTACACGCTTGCGCGGAGCCGTTGCCCTGTGCGTCGATTAGAGCTAAAAACAGCCTGAAGAATACGCGTTGCATTGCGCGATGCTATGGTTGTGTTATGCGGGCCTTGTGTTGTTTTGCCCTTCTTCCTTGACTGTATGCAATGCGGCATCCTTGCATGAATTGACGTGCACATGCCTTGTCACTGTAAAATTGAGTCTGTTTTTAAACATTACTGGTCGCCCCGTACCCTTTCTATGGTGAAAATGTAACATACGTTATCGTTCAATAAGCACAGTTACCCGCCACGGTGGTCTAAATATATAGTTTAGAACAACCAAAAAGTCGTTAGAACAACCAAAAACGGCACGGTCGTTTTCTGTTGACCTTTCGCTGGCTGACACCGCAATAAAAGAGGACAAAATCTGCAGGTCGACCTAAAACACGCAAAAATTGTTCGAAAACGCCACTCATCCAAGCACCAGCCCGCAAACTCCGCGCCGTCGCGCACAAGCCAGAAAGGAGGAAAGCGCTGGTTGCCAGTCCGGTCCTCCTCGCCCAATGCAACGGTCTATACGAGCGCACAGCTGTGGCGAAGAGAGAGAGAGAGAGAGATGGGAGAGGAGAAACGAAACGGAGGCAGCGCTCACGCCATCTCTTCTCACGTGAGCGCGAGGAGAGGGGGAGTTGGCGCATGCCCAGTATGGGTGCGGACGCCGTGGAGCTGACACTGCCCTGAGCATAAGAAGCTTTCGCATCTAAAAACTACTTGGCCCCGCCACGGTGGTCTAGTGGTTATGGCGCTCGACTGCTGACCCGAAGGTCGCGGGATCGAATCCCGGCCGCGGCGGCTGCATTTTCGATGGAGGCGAAAATGTTTGAGGCCCGTGTACTTAGATTTAGGTGCACGTTAAAGAATCCCAGGTGGTCCAAATTTCCGGAGCCCTCCAGTACGGCGTCTCTCATAATCATATCGTGGTTTTGGGACGTTAAACCCCAGATATTATTATTATTACGTGGTGCTAAGATCAAGTGCCACGTGATGCCCTCTGTCAAAAATGAATGTTCCAAACTCGCCACCTGGGCTACGTGCGGTGCTGGCTGAGACTCCTAGGGATAACAAATACATAAGTACCCAACGAAGTAAACGGGGAAGCGCCAGACGTGTAACTAGAAGGTTGTGGATTCACATCCCACCGACGGAAAGGGTGAGTTTTCGTCCACTGTAATCAATTTCAACGTACGCCATTATTACTACACTACAAGTAAAGGGACACTAAAGAGAAACAATGAATCGGTTTAGATCGATAAATTGGGCTCTGAGAACTCTAATGTCGTTAATTTCGCCACCATAGGTTTATTAATAGAGGAGAAAACCAAGGTCAAAGTTTCATTTTTAAATTTCGCGCCGAAATCTTCCCGCGTGACGTCACTGATTTCAAAGTGTATTTATCTTATTCTGGCGCTATTTGCTCAATAAAATTACCCCAGACTTGGTATGTCAAGTCTCTGGCCCCCTCAGAGAACAATGCACTTCATTTTTACCGATTAGGAACTACGTAGTCCCTAGTAGGCGCCGTCAAAACATTTAACGTCACGGCGAATGGTGTGGAAACTTCAAGGTGGCGTCGCCACCCACATTTTGTTTTTGCGTATTTTCGTGTTTACTAAGCATCTTTTCGCAGCAAGCGTGGTGGTTTTGGTATCATGAAAGAGTAATTTACTAATATGAGAAAAATCGTTTTGCTCTTCAGTGCCCATTTAAAGACGACAATTAATGTCCGCTATGCTTTCCCTGGCTTAATTGTCTGTTCGATTAATTTGGTTGTGTCTAACAAAGAAACGAGGCCCTCGAAAAAATTCCCATTCGCTCGTTCATTAGGTTTGTACACGAGGCTTACTGTAAGGCAACTCATTTGTCTGAAACACGTTTTGAACTGGTAGTAACAGTAAGTACACACATACAACTACAAACTTAATTCATTCGAAGTAGCACACTACGTATATGTAAATTATCGTTGGTGGATGTGAGCTTCAGTTCAATTAAACTTGTTAAGCGAGTTCATGATCTCCTTGTTGCTGTATCTATGTGAGAAAAATTGGGGCAAATATTGGTCCTGCCACTCCATATTTTCCTTGTTTGATGAACCATACATCGTCTGTCTAGTAAAAGTTCTATTAACGGAGAAGTAGCTTCGTTACATTGTATGCAAAAATGGGTCTGCATTTGTTTTTCGCGCATGCTTTGTCGTAAGCTTTTACATTTTTGTATCTTTTCCTGAATAAAGCTCTGTTGTAAGTCAGCGCTTGTGCTTGTCATTCTTTTCTGTGTGCTTTGCCTCGTTTTCTTTTCCAGAATTTATTGGGATAAATTTATACATCACTAATCTACAGGAACTGCCTCTAGGCAATCTGTAGACCACAGTATATTTGTGAGGTAATAAGTCCGTAGACACTCTATATTCTGGGTCATAGGAATAGCCTATGGATAATCTACAGACATTTGTCTGTGGATATTTTATAGACAAAAGTAAACCAAAGTAGATTTATATGAGCCTATAGACTTTTCTTTATAGACATTCTGCAGACATCGGTTTAAACGCATGAATTTTTATTAATCTACAGACCTTCTATAGCCAATCTATAGACTTAGACTTTCTTGTAGACTGGTCTATAAAAACGAGTGCGGCCACTATTCCATAGACTGTCTATAGACCAGTCTAAAGAACTCAGGTATAGAACGTCAATTGATTTTATAGACAGATGTCTACAAACTTTATATAGACTATCTAAACATATTTTTGTAAGGGAAGAACGCAGGTGAAGGTCCATTCCCGGCGTAGAGGAACGAAAAAGTTACGAGGGAGCATTGTGGTATGCGTCAGAAATAAATAATGGAGGAACGAAAAAGTTAGGAGGGAGCATTGTGGTATGAGTCAGAAAGAAATAATGGAATAACTGAAATGGGGTTGCATAACAGGCCCGTTATGCACCCCCCTTAGCCGCATCGAAGGCCAGACATCTTTTACTTTTTAGAGCGAAGCTCTTAGGCGCCTGATCCTGCGTTGAGCGGCGTCGTCTTCGCCGTTGCTGTCGCCGTCGGTGGCGTAACCGATAAACATGAAAAAATAAAATCACAAAAGAAGTACCCAGGATCGAATAGGATTTCAACCAGAGCCCTATGCGTGCCAGTCGAGTATTATACCACAAAGCCAGGCTGGTCCTTGAAACTCATTGACAAAAAGACACAAACACTATCAGCAAAGTGCACATACCTTACAGATGAGTAGCGGGTACCTCGCTTATCCGCAGTAAAACGAATATTGCCGTTGTGGGTGCTGTCCAACTAATAAGGCGTAGTGGATACCTTGCGGAAAGCCAACACTTCAAACACAGTGTGCCTTGTCCCAACACGAAGCTGCGCTGAGAATTCGCATTGGCAGCATCGCAATCGTCGGTGTATTTTCTTTTGTCAGTGTACTGTACCTCCCACGCCCCGCCCCGAAAGCCTTCTGTAACTAACGTGATTTCGCAATGCCTCCAGGATCGGAGGCATTGTAAGCATTCTGCACATCACTTTGTTTTGCAGTGCCTCCGGGATCGGCTTACCTTTAACCAAGCAATAATGTCATGCAATGACTCCACAATTTGATGTCACGGCATGTGATATCACAGTGACGTCATGAGTACGTCACAACTTTTAGCGACCGGTGGCAAGACTACTGCGTCATAAGTGAAGTCATCCCATGATAACGTTTTGCAGCACTCGTATTGACGCCGCCGACGTGAGACGCGGACGAGGGACGCCGACGAGGGACGCCGGTCAGTTTTCGTGTTTGATGTGGTATCTAAAGCTTTCACGTTAATGAACAGAGGAAGCGTTGCGCAGGCGAAACATCGTACTTGTAATTGAACCTTCGTAAAGGGTGCTATGATGGCTATCACAGTAACGCCTTCCGCAGTACACGTTGACGTGTCCGGTGTTTGTACCAGCGACAATTAGAAGCCAAAATTACCGACAATCAATGCAACGCAGTTGACGAAGTGCGTTGCTTTACGCTTGTGGTCGCAGTTTTCTTGATGAAGACTTGCCAGGCCGCCGGCGTCAATCTCACTATCGCGATCAAAGAGATGCATTTCCACAGGTGGCCTCTATTGTGGACAGCGTATTGTTTACCACTGCATCGCTGTCTTCGTTTTCTATGAATACTTATCAAATCGTAAACAATCGCTCGTGCTCGCTTATAAGCTTGCATGCGTGCCCGCTGCAATCCATCGATGCCATCGTTCCTTAAGGAGACGGGAAAGCGTGATATCGACAACGCCAAGATAGAAACGGCAGAAAAGAAGGGGAATTCTCTACAGGATCAGCTTCGCCACAACGGAATACATCTTGGACATAAAAAGGAAATGACTGACTATTTGTTTTCATTTATGCTACGTAATCTAGAAATGTTTCCTTTCGAGGACTACATGCAGCTGCACAGTGAAAAACTGCGTGCTTAGGCTGCGCAGTTGCTGTGCTGCCACAGACAGGTATCGCCAGGTATAGGAAACATGTAAACTTTTTAGCGTGTTTCGCACAACCCTTAACACAAGACAGGGACAGAGCGACAATACAGGAAGACGACTGCTGTCTTCGTCGGTTTGCACTTTCCTTATCTTGTGTTGTGCGCGAGATGCTAAACTGCAATATGCAAACCTACTAAGCTGATGTAATTTCATTTTATAATCTATGTCGTCTTATATGGATCTGTAGCAAGCCGCCGTGCTAAGCCGGGAAGTGAAATACTACCCTTGCCATTAAATCTTTCCCTTTACAGTTATTTTTCTTAGAAAAACGGTTGTTGTTTTAGCGCACTGCGTGGTCTACTATGGGAAAGCAGAAAGCTGTCCGAGATATCTCTGCAACCAGGAAGCTACAATTACACGAACTGTCACTGGAGCCGAAGGAATAGGAGCGACAAAAGCCTGCTCTACCATTTCATCAGTAACAGTGGCGCAAGTTTATTGGATAACATCTTTCTCAGATTATTCACGTTATTTGATATACCGCTCGACTATGGCAAGCAACCAAGCTATTCGTGTGAAACACGAAACTTTCTTTAAAATTCCCGATTGCTACAAGCAGACGCCGCGACAAGGTCGGGGCTACCACTACAAATGCAGCCCGCCTGCGCCCGTTGCAAGGTGCAGTTGCTGATTCTGGGGCATTTGGGCTACGGAAACAGCAGGCGGCGTTTAGCTGTAGAAAACTTGTCCTATTGTCCCTGCCTCCTGGACCGCGTCACTAGGAAATTATTCTAGTACACTATATCCGTGGTGATGTGATGTGCTTCGTTCAGTGAATGTTCGCGTTGTACACTTGTAAGCTCTCCCAATGGAGCAGTGCTGTGGGCCCAAGTGTTCCGAAGGTTCCAATGTACACAATGTACCGAAGGTTCCAGTGTTTTCAGTCTCCCAAGGCGACCAAAAAGAGGAATGAGAGCGTTCCCTTCCTCGGGTGACATCGATATGCATTCTCTCCGTGATTCGAAGGTATGTGTACGTCTATAGCTTTTGAGGTATGTGTACGTCTATAGCTAGAGTTTGAGAATTCGGGACCCAAGACGCTGGGCCCCCAAGCTGCGTTGGGCAGCCTGCTCTTGCGTTCGGATGATCAGCAGAGTTTGAGAATTGGGCCAACGCAGGCTGCGTTGGGTCAAGCGCACGATGCGCCACGCGCGACGAAATTCAAAATCATACAAGACGCGGGCCATACTGCGCCGTGGTCCGGCTGCGTCTGTGTCTTCTCGCTGGTGACCCAAGACGCCTTGGGGCCCCACGCTAGTTTTCGATTTTTGCGTCTCGGGTCAACGCGAGCGCAAGAGCCCAATAGTAGCTTGGGTTCTGCGCATGCGCCCTGGCGGCTCGCAAGCTTCTTGGGTCCCCAAGCTCCTTGAGGCCCCAATTCTCAAACTCTCTATTGATGTCGTGTGCGCTTCTGCCTTGTTAGCGTAAGCCTTGACATTAGTCACATTTAGCTGAGCGTCGCTGACGCTCACCCCTGCGATGATTTAGCGTCCCCGGACAGTGCATATGACGAGCGCGTTTCTGACGAGCGCGTCTTGCCGAGATGCGGTCAGCTCGGCTGCTAAACGACGGCGACTCGAAGTAGACGCAGCTTCATGCTCCAATTAAGCGAATTCACAAGCAGAGCGGGAGATGCGTTTTACGTTTTGCCGCTCGAACCCCGAACTCGTCAAAATGAAGCAATACACGCGCATGGTAGTATATTCTCAGAACAGGCGTTTTTGCCTTCAGGGTCGGTAAACATTTCCCTATTTGCGCATAGCACCGCGGGCTTCCTGTAATACCTCCGATTACTTGGCTGAGAAACGCTAAGGAGTGCCGGTGCGTGGCGTCGTGCATATGTTTTGTACATAGTATTTCTTACCGGTGCACCGACCACTTTTTGCGGTATTCTAATTGTGTGCCAGTTTCGCCAGCACATTGACCTAATTTGTTTCCTTGAAATATGTGCTGCTGCAAGTCAGCCGAATTGCGATGCCTGTAGACACTCCATAGACTTTGTTGTTTTGTAACTGAGCAAATAAGGAGCATGTGGAGCGGAAACCATGTGATAAACCGCTTTCTTAAATGGTTTTCAGGTGTGTGAGCTCCATTTCAAGCCGGGACACTTAAGGACGACTACCAAGTACACCGATACAAGAACCGGCAGGGCAATAGTAGCTCTCATGGGGGGCTACTCGGCTTACTCTGTACACAGTGTCGACAATTGTGTAGCGTTAGGTACACTTGCCTGGCCGGAGCCGATTTCGTGTGGATCCTCATGAGCCGTGCTGCGCAGGCGCAAGGATCAGTGATGTCACACAGCTGAGTCACCGGAGCTGGCATCTCACGCGCTCTCCGACACCGCCACGCGTGGCTCGCCGCTGCTTGTCTGCGGGTTCAGGAGGAGTGGCGTCATAGCCTTGGCAGACGTATTGGCCCCAGCGCGCGTGCAGCTATTCGCCTTCGTTGTGCAGTCGCCGTCTGATACTGTGCTGGAGTCACTGATAGCGCCTCTGACTGAAGTTTGCAGGTGGGTAACGCCATCGAGAAGGAGAGCGCAAATGCTGCTTAACGGCGCAGAAGAGCCGAGAAGCTTATCTCATCGGATCCCGAAGTAGTTGCTTGGCAATTAGCGGTTCAGCGTACGAAGAATGAACAGAAGAAGGCTAGTAATCCTAGACAATCTGGAAAGCTAAGAATAATCAGCAGAGCCTTTGCTAACGCTACGTATATCCTGGCATAGCCGAGCTAAGCCACTGCAAATTTTTTTTTACCAATTCACCAAATGAATAGGAACTGTTTCTGCGCATCTTATGGCCAGTGCTACGTGCGTGCGTGTGTGTGTGTAAATAAAGAATGAAGTATGAATCGAAGTTACCTTATTTATTTCGTCACTTTTTGGGGCCATCAACCTTTGCATTTATAAATCGGTCACATGTTCGATAGCACACAGTCGTTTTCTTATTTATAAGTGGAATAATAAATTGCTTGCAGAGGAGTTACCGAACACTCTAAAGCGTAATACATTCCTTAAACCAGCGCCAACGCCGAAGGTAAAATAAAGCTGTTACGCATGTAAAACTCGCCGCGAACGCTTTATCTTTACATAGATCATAGTGGCAATGACCCTAGTTACACGGGCACCCTAACCTCAGTTACGACGGACTTCAGTTAACCGAAAGAAACTATAGTTAGCGCCAACTGCGGTTGGCACATGTTAGACGCGAAAAGTTGTCCTTAGTTTGGGTCGCTGAAACAGATCACGTGACACTAAGTTTCGCGAATAAAATATAAACGTTTAGCTGGTTTTTCTAAAACGCATTGACAAATACAATGTATTTCAGTTAAAATAAATCCTTCCTCTTTGCATCTGCAGTTCCCGAGCGTATTCCATCAAGCGTTTTGACAATGTTTGACTTAATTAAGGGCTAGTCTCGCAACTATGGGCGAAGTCAACTTACGGTCGGTGCGAAAGCCAAGACAAATCGTTGCTTCATACGTTTGGTATCGCCCTGTTTGGTGCGTGGTTTGTTTTGACGGACTGTTTCGCGTGTTAGCGCTTCTGTTCTTGAGAAAGGCCAGTTGACTTGCTTTTGGGAAGATGTTTCACCCTCCAGTGGAGCCACGCTGCCTTCGACCACCGACTTGGGTGCCGCCATTTTGTTAGTTAGCTTCCTTAACTGAGGTGGTCAACCTCAGTTCGGAGCAGCCACGTTTAGTGGGATAAATGCGGTTAGGCTTTCCGTCTAACTGGATGTAACTGCGGTTTAAGGGAACTAAGGTTTGCCGTAACTGGGGCTAGCGTGCTCGTGTAACAAGGGTATTGCACTCCCGGCCGTTCGCTCGCTCGGTCAAGACGCGTGACGTCACGGCGGCACTGAGCAGGCAAGACGTTTTTTTCTAGGTGGCGTTGGGCAGGCTAGCTAAAAAAAAAGAGATGGCTGATCTCTCTGTCATAAGAAACGGTATAACACGAAAGTGAAACGTGTAGTCACAGAAGTAGTTGATTGCTTATAGAGCGTTGGTACATAAGACCTTGTAAAATGTATACTGTTGTTTGGCAGATATAGCACCGCCTGATGTGGACGCACTCACGTTGACCCCTGGTGGCACATCTCTGTAGCGACGATTATCGCCCATGACCACGATTGAACCCTTGTGGTAGGTGAAGTTCTTCACATATACGTGGACACCGCATATGGTGAATCCCACGAAAATATGGCATCAAGAAGCGCATAGTAAACACCAATGCTCGATATGCACTCCTTCAAAGTGTCGTGAAACGCGAAGAGAAACGCTACGCGCGTCGTGTCTTCCCTCTGACCTGGCCGTTAATTCTCACAGGGCGAGCGGGGAACGTGGTGCGACAGCTAGGCGAGCGTCGGAGAGCTATTTTTCGATATGGATCGATGCTATGAGTGAGGCTTGGGATAAAGCCACCACCTCACGGTGTGCTGAAACGTTGACGAAATTACACTTATTGACAACGGGCCGAATGGGATGGTTGTAGCAACGGCGCGTTTTTTTTTTTCGAGCCTAATGGCACATGTCACCGCCCCATTATCAAAGCGATGCTCATAGCATCCATTCATCCATCCATCCATCCATCCATCGGAGAACACTGAGAGGAAAGTGTGAAAGATAAAATGTGCGTTAATGTTTGCTCTGTTGTGTGTTTGGCGGTAGCTCAATGGGCTTAACGCCCGGCAGCCATCGTCGCGGACCGAGAAGTCATGGATTCGACTCCTATTAACGGAACTTTCTCTTATAGTTTTTTTTCTTTGCCATTTGATGGCATTTATTTCGCTGACGTATTTCCGTGACGGAAATACGACATGAAAGTATTGGTGGAACCTGGCATAAAACATTTTTGTGTTAAAAAAATCAGGCGTGGGTCTGCTATTGCAGACGGCAAAGACCAGCGGAGCTAGGTTAGCCGCTCTTGCATAATCTAACTTTTGCTGGGCCTCCCCCAGCTCCACTTATCTTTGGCGTTGGCGATGGAATAGCCACGCTTAATTCCTTATTCACTGCGAGAAATTGCTAAGGAAGCGCCACGTCACTTCCTTTGTGCCACTGCGAGAGAAGAGGATCGCCAAAGTGAGCGTGCAGAAAACGCAGTCCCAGAAACATGTCTGAACATGCCCAAGCAACGACCACGTTGGAACGCTGGCACAGCGTTGCCGCGCCTTTACAGACGTGTGCGTTTGTGCCGTGAACGCTCTTTCTGCCCCCATGGCACGAGCGTCGACCTTCTTGGTCTCATCACCGCTCGAGGTGGCCTTCTCCGCGGGACTTCGGCTGTGTTCATAAACCAACCTTATACTTATCATTTGCCTGCCTTACCTTTTCGGCACCTAAACGTGTTTTCTAAACGAACCTTATGCTTTAATCCAATGGTTCTTTAACCTCATCGCCGTAAAAAGGAAGCGTTTCCTAATGTAGCCCGGCAGGCACTTGAAAGGGCCCCTCACCAGATTTGCATTATTTAGCTCACGACCGCAATGCATACACTGGGCGTTCACGATCACGTCTGCCAAACTTTGCAACGCTACGCGCCGCAGAAATGGGCCAAATTTCAAGCTGAACGCTGCTTGCTCTTTTTGCGCGCGGGCGCCAAGAGAATGAGGGGATGACGTACACGATGAAATGACCCTAGCACGGTGGTAGTGGGCCCTATGTAGACGTCGCCAACAGTAGCACATGACAGTGCGATAATTATTTGGCACGACATGTGTAGTTCGTGTAATTTGTTGCCTCAATAGATGAATATAAACGATAGGAATAATGATACACACAAAGGGAATGTGTGCGTCTTTTCAGTTTTTTTTCGTGAATTGCAGCGAGATGCGGGGCTAATGTGCCTCCGTTTCGCATGCGCTCGTGTGCCCGCTGTTAGCGTATCGAGCAGACGCCAGCCCTGGAAACGAAAGTAATCTTCTGGCGCGTTCGAGCAGTTATTATGCTCATTTATTCTCCCTCGTCTACGAAAATGTTCATTGGGCACTGGCTCTTGATACCGCTAGTCTCGTGCCCGTACAAGTGTCGCAGCTTTCACACCCGTGCCGCGGAAACAGGCAGCACACCACAGAGAACGCCGACACAACACCCACGGCCGCTACATCGAAGGAAAGGTAGTGGCCGTGCAACGCCGCTTGCGTGCTCGGGCTGGCTCGGGCACGTCATGCGCATGACGTGTTCATGCGTATGCGTCATGTGATCCTCTGGCTCCGCTGCCGAAGAGGGCAAGGAAGGGATTTGGCTTACCAAGGCTACACGAGGCGAGTGGCAAGGGTTTGCAGCTCGCTTCCTCGCATCGTGGTTTCGCGCCGCTACAAACGAATGCTTTTCTCAGTTCCTAATGAACCGATTTGAAATATTCTTGCGGCATATTGCTCTTCATTCGATACACAACAACTTCGGGCAAGGGAGGGATTTGGCTTACCAAGGCTACACGAGGCGAGTGGCAAGGGTTTGCAGCTCGCTTCCTCGCATCGTGGTTTCGCGCCGCTACAAACGAATGCTTTTCTCAGTTCCTAATGAACCGATTTGAAATATTCTTGCGGCATATTGCTCTTCATTCGATACACAACAACTTCCAGAGTCTAACTAAAAATCGCTATGTGGATTGGTGAGGGGACCTTCAAGGCATCACTTATGCAGCGCCTTATGGCTGATCATGTAAGCAGCTTTACAGACCCGATCGGTTTAGTCGCACCTTTAGGACATTGTGGCATACGCGACGGGCGTTCATATGTGCAATTAACGCGGCGAGTTCCCGGGAGCCGTCAGAATTCAACGGAGAAGTTCGGCAACGGTGTGTTCCTGAGCAGATTCCGCTTCTCGACGCGAGCATTTCTCCAGCTCCTCCCCGTGCTGCTGTGGAAACAAGCCCCCACTATTGGCACAGTCCACTGGCCAGAGGTAGCTGCGTTGCTCGCAGTGGCCCGTCCCAAGTTCGCTGACATTGGCCGCTAGGGACACACAAAAAATTGGGGGCCGCTTAAGCTTCGCCTTTAAGAGTTGAACGCGACAGCGATATCCTGCCCCTAGTGCGCACTTCGAACACTACGAGTGTTTAACAGAATGCGCGCACTACGGTGTGTGCCTTATGTAATGGGTAGTATGCTTTAAACCAGAAACTTTTTCGAAGTTGCGATGCACCCACTACGTGGCCTTAAGGGAATACGCGCAGTAATGTGTGTGCCTTTTGTAATGGGTGGCTGTCTTTAAACCACCAAGTCGTTAGGATATTGACATGGTGTGACGGCCGATGGCAATGCACGCTTGTACCACGCAATATTACTGCGATATTACATCTCATACTGTGACACCTGTATACAGGAAGCATTTTTGGGAAGCATGAAAGTTACTTTCAGTGCTGCTCCAAGCAGAGGCCTGGCTGTGTGGTAGAACACCTGCTTGCCACGCATACGGCCTGGGTTCGATTCTCACTCGGACCCAACATTTTTATTATTTATTTTATTTGCAGCTTTTTCGATTTTTCGGTCATAGACAAGATGATAATTTTTCGCTCACAACCAACGGCGCCGACGCCGACGGCGGAATTTCTGCGATACGAGCTCTTTAACGCTATCGCGTTAAAAGCAGACGCGCGCACGCCTTCCCCCTCTTGGCGGGCCACAGTCCGCCCACTCATGCAGGGGGGAGACGCGCGCATAGCCTTCCATTTTGTCCGGGCCCGCGTCAACATTGCCTTATTTATCGCTACGCTGTGCGTTGTGGCGCTGCCGTCATACTGGAAAACTGCACTGCATGGTGCCTACACGGAGGTTTTCCGTGTCGTCACTCCCTTAGCTGCTGTTGGCATTTTGTTTCTACGGCACAGTCACCTTTCACATTGTCAGAGATGATTGGAGCAATTATCCGAGGTCACAATTCCCGGCATTATAAAAGCGTGAAAAAAATATTGAAGGCACGGCAGAAAGCGAACTTGTTTCGCTGCAGAATGGGATATTTATTTTTTGTTGTTTTTTTTGCACTAATGGTGCCGCTACTCGGTGCGCGGTTGCACATTGCTCTTGCTGCTGAACTCTTTTTTTACGCTGCTCCCACTTCCTCGTGTTGTCCGTCAGTAACATCGGCACCTATCGCAATAATTGTTTTCTATAACAACGCGATGCTTTCAAGTCGGTGAGAAGCGCTGGATCTTCAGTGAATTTCAGTTTTCGTGTTTCGCCTGCCATAACAACATAAGCCACCATAACAACATATAACCCAACAGCATGAATAACTAAACGAATACGTACGTACTCCATAGCAACGAATATGTATGACACATACAAAACTCAACAGACGCATATACGCAGGCACACGGATAAAATCTGCTCGCAGCTTTACGCGTCTTTCGGTGCTCTCGTAAAAACGAGTGCTTCGTGGACCGGCGCGTCTGCGCAAGACGCCAGTTGCTATGACAACGCTAAAGGTTTAGCAAACAAAAGGACCACGGGTTGTGGCCAGACAATACACGTCCATTCCTCATGTTGCACGGACATGCCTTCCTGCATTTATTTATTTTTGAGGAGCATGCAGCTACTTTTCCGTGCTAATAAACCACGCAGGAAGAAACATTTACGAGGTGAAATCCTGCTACTTAAGTTAACCAGATGATGTCACGCAGACAGATAGCCACTTCAAGCTGGTAGCGCCTGGCAGCAGGAAGCGAATTGCCGCCGCTTCGGTTTCCGAAGGAACAGGTGATGCGCGTCGCTCACGCTGCACCGCAGACACTGGGCGCGTTTGTTTCTTGCTCCACCTTTCCCGTGCAATACTTGCGCCCGCTTTTGCAGGTTTCAACAAAATACCTGCGTCCGATCTTAGGATAGCAAATGCCGAAGAGCATACTGTGCGCAGCAGCGTTATTATAGCCATCTAACCGACGCTGACCAAGCTGTTACCACCGGCTCTTACTGAAAAGGCAATCCACCACAAAAATTAGCGTGCCCACTCAAGCAAGCGCCGCTGTCATCTGCTCACGAACGCTGCTAAAGTTTGATGAAACACAGTGCAAGTAAACAACGGGAACACAGGAAGGTAACACACACAGCGCTGACTTAAAACAAACTTTATTGAAACATTTCACATATGTACAGGGGATCAGCCAACCACTGCGCATGTCATAGCAGATAACCTTCTGATCAACTTGCAAAAGCAGAACGAAGAAACTGCAATTCCGTATTTGATAAAAAGATCGTCGCCGACCTAACACATTTGTTGCCCAACCATTGAATCATGTCTGCTTCAATTATTTCTTGGACATATTTATTTCTATGTTTACAAACTACGTCAGCTTCCTGAAAGGCTGGTTTGCACGTGCAGTCATTACAATGCAGAACGTGAAGGCCTCCCTGTCCTTTCTTCACATTGCTGGCATGCTCTCGGGACCTTTCAGTGACACATCGGCCCGTTTGGCCGATGTAATGTTTACCACAACTTAGCGGTATAGAATAAACTACGCCTTCTGCGCAGTCTTGAAAAGGCGCTCGGTGTTTCTTTGCTCAGGAAACTTCTTCGTCGACAATTCTGTCTGGTTGAGTTAACCTACACAAAGAGACCAACGTAAGCAGGCCGAGAAAGCAGTGGGAACGTGTGACTTCAGAGCGATTGGTTTGAGGTTGCGTGCCACCTCATGAAGGCAAGGGATGACCACTTTCTGCTTCGTGTTACTTCGTCGCGCTTGAGGTGGTCGCACCAGTTTTTTTAGCAGTCCTTCAGCTACTGAAACTTGCAGATGCATCGGATAGCCCGCTACAGATAAGCGTACAAATTGGAGCTGCACACTGGCTCTAATATTAGATGGACACATGACTTCGACACCACATTTCTGAAACAAAAACAAGTCACACTTCTTTTCACCAATTTGGAGTGAGCCTTTCTGTCAGTAAACCTCTCTCTCTCTCTCAGCTCGAAAATTCAACATCAAATCACGTAAACGCAGTTTTTCAACAACTGAAAGTTCATGGGAAATGTTTAAAGGATTGAAGAAATCCCGAGTCATATGAAGAATGTCGGCAAGATCTGATTCAAGTGAGGCGCAGTTAGACTGAAATAAAATCCAGTAGTCGTTTGCAATCCTGCAAAATTCTTTTACAGAACTCTGTTCAATCCTTCTGGACAGATCATTGTCAACATTTGCAAAAAGTAAATCACTTAGCACTGGTGCTATGGCCGACCCAATATACACACCTCGCTTGAAGTGTGGCTTGTTTTTTGTTTCAGAAATGCTGTGTCAAAGTAACGTGCCCATATAATGATAGAGGCAGTGCAGCTCCAATCTGAACGATTATCTCTAGCGGGCTATCCGAAGCATCTGCAAAATTCAGCAGTTGAATGACTACTCAAACACCTGGGGCGACCACCTCAGGCGCGACCAAGTAACACGAAGTGGTCATCCCTTACATTCATAAGGTGGCACACAATCTCAAACGAATCGCTCAGAAGTCACATGTTCCCACTGCTTTCTCGGCCCCGCTTACGTTGGCCTCTTTGTATAGGTTAACTCAACCAGACAGAGCTATCGACGAAGTTTCTTGCGCAAAGAAACACCGAGCGCCTTTTCAAGACTGCGCAGTAGGCGTAGTTTATTCTATACCGCTAAGTAGTGGTAAATATTACATCTTACATCGGCCAAACGGGACGATGTATCAATGAAACGTTCCGAGAGCATGTCAGCAATGTCACGAAAGGACAGTGAGGCCTTCACGCTCTGCATTGTAATGACTGCACGTGCAAACCAATCTTTCAGGAAGCTGACGTGGTTTGTAAACATAGAATCCGAGAAATCATTGAGGCAGTGATGATTCAAAGGTTGGGTGACAAATGCATTTGTTCGGCGTCGATCTTTTTATCAAGTAAGGAATTGCAATTTCTTCGTTCTGCTTTTCCAAGTTGACCAGAAGGTTATCTGCTATGACATGCGCAGTGGTTGGCTGATCCCCGTATATATGTGAAATGTGTCTTTTATTTATTATTTATTTATTTATTAATACTGTCAACCCTCTGTTGAGGGTCCTTACAGGGAGGGTAGAAATAAATGCAATAAACCAGAAAAACAGGTATGTCAAGTGGCAGCGCAATCATTTAAATACATGTGTAACAATTTTTCAAATTGGCAAACATCACTTGCATTTACTACACAGCTTGGTAACACATTCCAAAGTTCAATCACAGCTGGGAAAAAAGAATGACGAAACACATCACTGCGAGCGAAATATGGTAATAAAGCATAATTGTGATTAACACGACTACTTCGTTTCCCTGGCAGCTTCAAGTACTCATCTTTGTTAATTTTGAGCTGTCCATGCAGTATCCTAAAAAAACAACTTTCAGCAGGTTCTTTTGCCTTCGTGCTTCTAGTGGTTCCAGTTCACATGACTCTAACATCTGCGTGACAGCATCCAACCGGTGGTACTTTGTGCATATGAAGCTCACGGCACGGCGTTGAACTTTTTCAAATTTTTTTTCAGGCTGTCCTGATGAGGGCTCCACACGACCGAGGCATATTCTAGTACTGGTCTCATGAAAGTTTTGTAAGCCACCAGTTTTGTAGCTTGATGCAATTTTTGCCTTAAGAAGCCTAGTCTTTGATTTGCTTTCGAGCACACATTTTCGATGTGGATATGCCATGCCAGATTTTGCGTAAGAGTGACACCTAAATATTTAAATTTGTTAGCATGCACTATAAATGTTGTTCAATAAATGTCAATAAATGTTGTTCTGTGTCAGCGCTGTGTGTGTTCCCTTCCTGTGTCCCCATTGTTTACTTGTGCTGTGTGTTTCATCATGCTTAACCAACACGCCCAAGTCCGCTCCCCTGCTAAACTTCAACGCGCGCGGGCGTGCTCCGGCCTCCATGGCCTGCCCGGGAGGCTGTTTTCGGGAAATATTTCTCAAATGAAAGCCTTAGGTCGGTCATGAAACGCGAAAATCCTCCGACGGCGTCGGTTTTCCTCGGCGTCAGTGTGAAAGTAAGTGTTGAAAAAAAATCATCTTCACCACGTGATGACGGCACCATATGACGTCACATAACGTGTAGTGATGACATCATCATACATCTTCGTCCAGTGTTCAAAGATGGGCCGCTCTGGGAAGCAGTGCGAAACTAGATGAGGCGAAGAAAGCTTGCAGTGCCTTCGATCCAGGAGTGAACGTACAACCACGTTACGTGCAGAAAGACTTCGATCCTGGCCTTCATGCAAGCAGCTCTGGACTGTTTGCACACTTTTATGCTGGCAGCGTTTCCGTCTACACGAATGGCTTTGTCACCCAGACCACCTCCATCGACGCGGCCGTTATCGCACCACCAAACAACAACCTAACTTACAAGATTCTTCATGCGAGCACATAGAGTGGTTCGGAATTTATTGTCCTGTAAGGTGCAGTCGACTACATCAACAAACAACCGGCTAATCGATGGGAAGTATTCCGAGACTCAATCACGGCTCTGCAATTGCTTTCGTCCGCACTTTGTCGCACATCTTTTGAACAACTTTTGTCGGAAATACGAGGAACGAGACACTGTGCGATTAAAAAAAAGACACGACGTAATGTTTGAGTAGCTGCCAAGCGACTGCGGTATCTCCAGCAACGACCTCCCCAATGAAGCGGGCAGAAAAAAGCAGGCAGAATGAAACCTTGTTTTAGGCCTTTACCGAAAAATTGACGCTGGTTAAACCTAAGGCAGAGCACAGTATAGCACAGCAGAAGTGGCGAAAATCGGTGTTCACATACCATCGAATTTATTCTCTAGGCCTTTATTTACGACTACGGCTGCTAGCTGGCCCTTACTGGGAGAAACATATGGTGTCTTACCGCCTGTGTCTCGGCGTCGCATTCACCAACGCCTACTCATTTAAGATCGAGATGTCCGACAGCGCTGAATCCAACGACTGCACTGCCGAAGCACGCAAACAAGAACTTCCACTTCACCTCCGTACTGCTCTCAATCACGTGGACGAAAGCGCTTTCCCCGTCGAGAGGATATGGGGGCCATGAGACTGCTCGTCAAACTTCCGAAATCAACGAAAGCGCTGCTGCGATATCAAATATACCGGACTGATTTAGGGTACGTGATCGCAAAATCGGAACTGTTGTTACGTCGGCTCCAACAGTGACTTTACTCGCCTCCTATCTTACTTTTCGTACTTTCCACCTTCCGCAGGTCAGGGTTGGCGACCGGCTTCAGTCCTCGCTAACCTCTCTGCCTTTCTATTAGCATTCCTCTCCGGAACTTGCACTAGAAGCTCCTATGTTTATTTTTCAGGGGACGTTTCATGAGGGATCGGAAGCCTAAGTTAACTTCCCGACTGTCACCACTCGCCTCCGAAGCACAAGCTTCTCCTAAGATGTGGCATGGGGGTTGGGCCTCTGGTGTATGGCTTGCGCCAATCGCCGGTATGGAGGAGTCAAGGGCCTTCTCCAATCAAATAACAACAAGCTTTAATAATGTGCTTAAACAAAGATAGAGATATTTCCACAATAACCGAAGAGTTATCTTGAAAACAAAGGTGAATTAGTTATACATTCCACAGTTATTGCAAGTAAGTGCAGCATGCATGAACGTTGAAATATGTAGCGACAATGGGCAATATCGGATGGACGACCAAGCAGCAAGAGCCGAACCAATAATTAGAGTTCGCAGTCCACTAAGTTCAAGCAAATGGCATACGTAACCGGGCGCAGCAGAGTCCTTCAACACCGACGCCGTTCATGAGTGACCCTCGAAGCTGGCGAGACGGGCCGGTGGCGGTTCCACGATGACCGGGGGTGTTGGGTCGCTGCGTTGTGTCCCGGGAGTTGCCCAGCGTGGATCTCTTCTCCGGCGTAGAGCAGACTGTCGAAGTATAGGACCGCCCCTTTTTTATACGCTTCTCTAGCCGCCGATCTCAACTTCCACTGTAGTATCGATGCATCCTTGAAACAGTGACGTACGCATGGTTGCTGCCGTGATTCACACTTCACTTTCGGTGGCCTTCACGGGTGAACAGTTAACTCACACACAAAACACCAGTCACGTAGGCACATGATCTAACACGTAGCTCGGATACAACGTCCTGTGGTTCAGACTCTGCTGTCGGTCGCCTTCACCGCGAGCAGTTCAATAATCTACAAAACAAAAGCACGTGAGCTCACACGTAGCTCAGATGCACGTCTTAAGGTCCAGACTCTACTGGCGGTGACCTTCGCGGCGAGCAGTTCGATAATACACAAAACAAAAACACATGATCAGGCACGTAGCTCGGTTGCTACGTTCGGTGGCTCGCGTTCCGCAGGCGGTCATCTTTTCGAGCCAACTGCTTTAAAATTACACAAAACACGAGCTACTATATTTTGTATAGCCTTGTTAGGACCTTGAGGTTCAGACACAACTGGCGGTGACCTTCATGGCGTGCAGTTCAATAATACACAAAACAAAAACCATGGATCAGGCACGTAGCTCGGATACTACGTTCTGTGGTTCATATTCTACTGGCGGTCACCCTTCTGAGCCAACAGTTTTGAAATTACATCAGACACGAGCCACTATAGTTCGTATACGGTCTAGCCTTGTTAGGACATAGACGTATCATATTTCCTTCGACTAACATTAAGTGGTGCACGTACGCTTACGGCGCAGCATTCTCGGAAAAGAATTACGAGCACGTTCGCCCTTGGGACCAGTGGAAAAATACAAACGCAAACCAATATGGCGATCACCTTCCCGAGCGAACAGTTTTGAAATTACACAAGTGAAGAGGCACTATACAGTTCTTATACGGTCCAGCCATGTTAGGACATAGAGATATATTTTATACGGCTAATGCTGACGCGCACTAAGTGGTGCACGTGCGCTTACAGCACACCATTCCTAGAGAAGAATTATAGCACGTTCGCACTTGGCGCCGGTTTAAAAATCCCTTTTCATGGCATACCTTAGGACATTACGCGCAAGAAATGTTAAGACTATGCGACTTTGTGACACCGGCCAGAAGTGTGTAAAAGAAAAAGAAGGTACCACTCCGTGTTCATGCCTCTAAAGAAGAGCGCAAAGCATAAATTGCACACGGGAAAATTCTACGTAAATGCAACAAGCCATTTCCTGAATTTCGTTGCAAAGGGTGACCCTTTGTAGCTGCAATAACATTCTCGAGACTCTCACGTTATGTTGGCAGGCGATGCGTAGGCATCGATGGTCAGCAGCAACGTTGGCCACGGCCGGTAGGGAGCGGGCGTCTCGCAATCGGTATTCCAAGCAAGAAAAACCCGCTCCACATCCATGGTGTTCAACAACGCTGTTCTTGCATAGTGACGAGAACTCTGCTGATCGCATAATTGACATGAAAGCCGCGAGGTGCCACAAGCCAGCACCTTATTTCTTTAAAAAAAAACAAGACACATCGTACAAGACGCATCGTACTGGTAATATATTCTGCGTAAAGGGCGCTCTCATCGCTCATTTATTAAAGCTTCCTCCCATAACTGCTGACGCGTTAGGCGGTATACAGAGAGAGGTCTTCGATATTTCTCTATTCCCGACAATGAGCAACCGAAAATACCGACCATCTATGAGAGGCAGTTTATCACGTGTGTCGTTTCTGCGGTGATCAAAAACGCTCATTTTGCACAGTGACAAGCACGTAGCCGAGCGCATATTCGACAAGAACGCGTCTGGTGCTATAGCCGGTGCCCCCTACATTATGAAAAAAAAAAGAGTGCAAGGTTTGCACAGGCAAGCATGCCACTGGTAATTGTATCACGGTAAAGCGCTCTCATCAATTTCATAGCCACACCTCCCTTCATAACGCTGACGCATCCGGTGTTACATTACGCGATCTGGGACGTCTTTGTATAAGTCACCATAATCAACCTGAAAATATCGACCATGTACGCAAAGCAAATTTCCAAATGTCTCGTTTCTCTCACGTACTGTTTGCGATTGCACTTTCTTGCCAGCGCCGATGGGGCTATCGCGATGAGTGACACCTATTTGCACTAATGGTGTCAATTCTGTACTAATTATTTCTTCGTAATTGTTTACGGAAAACAAAGTGTTGCGAAGTGCACCGCTGTATTCGTTTATTCCTGTTCGATAATTACACATCAACTAATGAACAATCGCTCATCTTGGCTTGAAAGCTTCGATGTGTCCCAGCTGCAACGCATCCTCGCCATCACCAGTTTAAGTTGGGAGGAGAACCCGAAATCGACACCCGAAAGTTACGAGCTGCAAGAAACAAAAATCCTCTCACGGGGTATGCTTTCTCACAATGCAGAATATCTTCGACATGAGAAGAACATAAACTTGAATTTTCTTTTCTGCTTCGTAATCAACACAGGTCAACTTCCGAGGGCTACATGCAGCAGCGTAGTGAAATAGCATGTGCTTAGACACCGCAAAGCTCGCTGTGCTGCCACAGAAACGGCCGTTAAGTAGAGAACAAATAATGAACGATTTAGTGATGTTTTCGACAATTAACGCACAATAGAAGGCAAGGACCGAGTGACAAGCGATGAAGGCTGGCCCCGACTTCATCAGTTTTCACTCTGTCCTTATCCTGTGTAGCGCGCTAGACGCTAAATTGGAATGTAAACCATTACCAAGGTTATGTTGTTTCTTTAAAATACTATGCAATCTACTACGGATCTGCGGTAAGCCGTTTTGCTACGCTGGGTTATTAACTTTTGCCATTCAACGCTTTCCTTTTCTTTTAACAACACTATTGCCGGTTTAGAGAACTGCTTGCTCAACTTGGGGAGAGCAGTAGGCTGTCCCAGTTATATCTGTAACCCGGAGAGGCGGTTGCCTCGTACTACCAATGGAGCCAAATCAATATTAGTGGCACACGGCTGCTCTTGCATGCCAGCAGTATTTGTGGCTCAAGTTTGTGAGAGAACCTTTTGCTCAGATTATGTGTTTAATTGGAAAGTCATCTAGTCCATGACAGACAACGAAGATATTTTCCTTAAGAAACGCGAAACCTTATTTAAAACCCTCCGCTGTTACGAGCAGGCGCTGCGACACGGTCCACAACAAACGCTGCCCGCTTGCACACGGGACTGTTATTGAACTGGGGCACTTGAGCTGCCGAAACGGCATGTGCGGCTTATCTGAAGAACAGCAAGAGTTGCGCTGCAGATCGGCTCGCCTTGTGTGGTTTCCGAAAGCCTCTAGTTGCCAACGGCCCCAATGCCACGGTCCAGGGCCCAAATATAACGACCTTAATGTGGGGCTGTTCGAAGTTCAAGGCAAGAGGGAAGACGTGAGATAAAAGAAAAAATACAGGACATTTTAACTCATCGGGTAGACGGAGGCAAGAGTCAGTATAGACGCTAATGAAAAAGCTCCCCATGGGTCTATGCCTTAGAATCTCGGACCACAAGGGCGGCGCGATTGGCGCCATTTCACTGCCGTGCGAGCATAAACAGCCCCTGAGACGCGTGCTAGGGTTGAAAGTGGTATTCAGTTTCCATCGAAATAATGACGGTGAGCACACGTGTAATAGTAAATACACGTCATCAGAAACCGCAGATGACGAGGCACTGAGACTCACACCTCCGTCAGAAGACGCGCCATCGACCACACTGTCGAACACGAAGTGCCTGCAAACGCATCTTCGTGCGCCGCGAGATCGGCGCAGAGTAAAGTGCCTAAATGGCTTGAATCTTTTCCAAAATGTTTTAGGGGCGAAGCTTCTTAAAGGGGCCCTGCAACACCTTTCTTAGTTATATTGGAATAGTCTCATTATTGACGTATGACTCTTCACGAGTCATATGCCGCAAAAAGTTTTCGAATCCGTCAAGTCTTAGTGGTGTTACCAAATTATAGAGATCACGTTCCGCTGCTTTCTCTCTCAACTCAACGCAGCGAGCGCGCGGAAAGCTGCGCGCGGCGTGAAGGGAGGGAGGGAGGGCGGAGGTGCGAGGAGGCGACGTCAGCGCCGGCGGCATTTTTTTTCATTTTTTTTTTCTCTGGCGTCTCGGCGCAACCACGTGGTCTGTGGCGCCACTTCCGGTCGGCTCGCGCGCTCGTCGTCGAGCGGCGGAGCCCATGGCACCGTGTATCGCGCGTGCTTGAAAACTGCGAGTCGGTTTGGTAATGTTGGGTGTGCACCTCGAACTGCCGTAGTGTTTTCATCGCTCTGCCAACCATGGACGCAAACTTGCGTGCCCGTTTGGAACGAATGACAGCTGAGATAGGTTTCGACCCACACTCCGATACACCGCCTCTTCGCACTGCTCGCGCTTGAATCGTATTCAACACGGCAAAGCTGCGTGCACCCTTCTCCCACTTCGATGCTGTTTGCTCTTCGAATGCGGGCGCACAGCGAGTGCGCGCTGACAACAAAGAACTACAGACTAGAAGAAAAGATCGTGGGGCATCGGGCCGGCGCGGACCCATCCCCCGGCTGTCTGCAGCTACCGTGAAAATGCGAATCTGCTTGGTTGCTGTGCCGCGGTTTCTCGGGAACCTGAGACTACGGGGAGGATACGCCGAGGTACGGCTCGATGACATACTGAACAGACAGCGAACGGGACTCTCGCCATACAGCGAACACAGGTATCCTAAGCTGGCCGGCGCCAGCATTGTTATCGGAGAAATGCTGCACCGCTGTCTCGGTCGGTCGTGAGAACGTGCCGACGATGCAGTTTCCAGCTGACGAGGCAACACTCGAATGGCTGCCACTCTCAATGGGAACCGGCGATGGTCAAAAGCACAGAAATATTCACGATTTCGGCACTGCACATGGTGAAGAAAACGCAACCACGCAACTACGAGCAGACGAGCTGTCGGTGAGACCGGAAGTGCTAATATTAATGTTTGTTCGGTGTTTTAAGGGCATAACACAATATAAACATACATATTATCTACTTATTGAACTCAAAATTAACAACTAAGGTAATAATGAGGGTGTTATCGTGATTAAAAGATCAGCCAATGGTGGAACTGCCGACAATCGGGTCATATATTGCGGACTAATACATCACTTGTCGAGAGAAGAGGGAGCGATTTTCAGCTGACTTTGAGAATTTATTGTAAATTCCAGGCCGCTCGCTTCGCTATAATATTTGGGTCGCGTGTTCTCGGGAGCCTCGACTACCGATTGGCAGCGCTTTTTGACCCTGGTCAAAAAGTGTTGCAGGGCCCCTTTAAAGCGGCACCTTTCGTCCCTCGTAGTGCGTAACCAGTCGTAACGCTAGTACCAGATCTTGACCTCCAAGGTAGTGCCGGTGGGAGATTTCTCCTGTGCGTTGTTGAACAATAAAAAATTCGCAGCGTGCACGTTAACTAAAAGCCGAATTCTTCTGTCTCTCATTCCCCATTAGCAGCCATTGGCATGTTCCAGTAGGAAACGTTAGTAGAAATAGAAGTGTAAGTGTTAGCTAAAAGCCGACTTCTTCTGTATCTCATTCCCATTAGCAGCCATTGTTTACCTCCAATGTAGTGCCTGGTGAGATTTCTCCTGTGCGTGATTAAACAACAGAAATTTTGTTCAAAACGCCGTTGATTGATGAAATAAACCAACGAAAGACGCCAGATGTTTTCTAAAGCAATGGTTTCCTAAACAATGAAAATTCACAGCGTACATGTAAAATTAAAGTGAGCTGCAAGTCGCCATAACTCTCATCGAACCTTTATTATAAACGCGCGCGATCTCACGTCGGTGATGATGTACTGGGCAGAATTCCCGGAAGATGCACGGTTTACCGATGAACCTCCGCAGCTTCGCCCACTCATCATCATTCACTCCGTGGATATGCTGTGATTTTTAAGTGAACGCAACACTGTATGCATATTTTTTAAGTTGTCAACGTGTCCGTGTTTTATTTATATTGCCAGCAGAATTGAAGAGCGCTAACGTTAGCCGATTTCTAAATAAGCGAAAAGGCAACAGTGACAGTGACAGGGTAACGGAAGTGTTCTTTAGATCGGCACTCTTTAGGCCCAGCTTTTCCTCTAAAGTATGTACTAACGCTATGGTTTGGTGTGTGCGCGCCTGACGATCGCACGAAATAAGAAAAAAAGTAAATAAGAAGAACTGTCCAGGATGGAACGGGTTTCGAACCTGCGCCCCCTGCTAAGGTGCCCAGTATTCTACCTCAGCGCCATGCTGTTGCTTGAATCTGCTTTTCAAAATGACCATATCCAGGCTCCATGTCGGGAAGGAACCACATTAACATATTTTATGTAGCGTGGTAGAACAGTAAAATGGCAACCAGGCTTCACACAACGCGAATTTTGTAACCGGGCATCACACAATGCGACTTGCGCAACAAGTCGGTTCTCGAATGCTTCCAGCCCACAACAAAGGGCTCTGCCATAATTCTTCATCGTCTACAGCCACATCATCAACAAAGTGCACATAATGCCTTACAGGTGTTTAGCGGGTACAAGGGTTCTTCGCAGAATGACGAAAAATGGCGTAGTGCCTGCTTCCCTACTTCACAAAAATTATGATGATTTATAGCGTAGTGGGTGCCTCGCAAGGGCACGTCTATTGGTTGCCAAGGAGGCCCATAAGGCCCCTATGATCCATTTCCATTTCGCCAGGGTCTCAATAAAGTTATTTCGCCCTCTCTCTCTCTTTCTCATGTTAACGTATGTTATATAGCGTGGTGAGATAGTGAAATAACGAACGGGTATCACACAATGTGAATTACGTAACTAGTATGCCGTTTCAAGCTTCCAACCCATTACAGAGGGCGCAGCCACAATTCTTCATGGTCATCAGCCGTCGCACCAACAAAGTGCACACAATGCCTTACAGATGGTACCTCGCTTCTCCGCAGAATGACGAATATTGCTGTAGTGGGTGCTTCCCGACTTCCCAAAAATAATGATATGTGGGTAGGTTGCTAATGTACTTGTCCCGAGAGAGTTTATAACGGGCTCTAGAAATGCTGCTCTTCCAGCTTTCGCTGTGACTGTGACTGTGCCGCGCAGGCCTGGCGTTCTTTTTCTTTTAAAGACGATAGTCTTTCTTGGGGAACTTAAACGCAGAAATTTTGGTCTGTCTTTCTGTCTGTCTGTCTGTCTTTCTGTTTGTCGGCACGTCCCTCGATTCAGCCACTCGGCCAAAGTTGAACCACTTGCCCAAAGGCCAGCCGTCTTGAACTGGTACGGCTGTTCATACTTGTGAACGTTGTCGATCAAAAAGTAAATATCATGCATATATGAGGTGCAACATCACTAGGTAAGTATTAGGTGGCGTGTTCCTTTAATAGAAAATGCATACATACGTAATTCTAAGGACCCTAGTTTCTTAAGCTGTGCTGAAAATGCATAAGAATGGAAGCTTGAGCGAGTTGGTATGCGTTCATCTTTGTTGAAACAGCGCTCACTAGACGACGACGAAGTAAAAGAAGGCACAGGACAGGCGCTGCCTGTCGTGTGCCTTCTTTTACTTCGTCGTCGTCTAGTGAGCGCTGTTTCAACAAAGCTGAAAATGCGACTGCGCTGAAATTTGCCTTCCTCCGTGCCCTTCGCACGAGCTCATTGTTGTGTTTCGGTTTCGGTTCTGTATTGCACTGTACGAATGCCATGGGTTGGTGTTGAAAAACTTTAGTTTTCAGAAGGCCAAGAAGGTGAAAAAAAATATTTAAAAAATGAAAAAGCAGCGTTGTGGGCGGCCTTCAGGCTGCCGGTTGTGGGCGCCGCTCTGGCGTTCCTGTTTTACCCAGGCGACGTGTAAATAAAAGAGTGTGTGGAGAGTATTCGTGTAGTGCGGACGTTTCTCTGCTTCAGCGCTTCGCGCCAAACCGCGTTTTCGGACTGGCTGGCGTCCCCGCCGGTCGCGTTGGTCACCGCCGGTCTTCGCCTGCTGCTGCGCCGGGACTACCAGCACGCAACACAGCACTCATGTTTCCCGACGTATTGCCAGATGGCGTCCATATCTCACACAGCGCCTCTTCTATCGTCTTTACACGACATTTGCAGCGAAGCACGCAGATACGCGGCCAATTTTTTTCTCTTCCGTTCGTTCCTTCTTTTTTTCTTAATAAGTACGCACCCTCCTAACTGTTTCCTTCTTCTATGCCAAAAATTTGACCTTCATCCACGTGCTTAGCAGCCCAAGACTTGAGTTGTTGGAAAGAATGATGGTCGTGCTTTCATATCCAGCTAATACTAAATAAAAAACAGCTCATAAAATTGCCCGATTGCCGGCGAGACGACTATAGATAAAGCATCAAACTACAGGAGAGCGCATCATGCAAATACGACCGCGACCGCCGCATCTACGAAGGCCGCATTTCTGTACGTTACATGCACAATACGTGCAGACATTAGCGTATCGAAAACATAGAACCTACGGTAGCCTTGTGATACAACCAGTACCCACTCATCTGTATGAAATCTGGCTCCGCAGTGATCTCATAGAGTCTCCAAAGTTGTTCTTAAAACCAGCTGATGTTTCAAGCCTCGCTTTATTGTCCCTAGAAAGTTATAGGCCACGCCTTGCCGGTGAACTACCGTGTCACACCTGTTCATACCCCACCTGATCAACGCTACCGCGGCACAGATGTCGTGCACGTTTCGCGTCTCAAGCCCTTACATCGCGGCCAGGCTGACCGCTTCAGTCAACGGGGGAAATAAGCCCTTTCGGCCCTGGCGGTGTCAGTTGCCGCCATCACACAACATTTCCCTAACACCTCGGAAATTGAACCAAAACTGTCCATTCTTGGGGGAATACCTCTTCACTGATCCCCACTGCGATTGACACCAAAATTGTGACATGATTGCGGAGCTGGGACCCCCAAAGAAGAAGCTTGACCGAAGTCATGGGCAAGGAGCTTATTTAACCTCCTTGGTCATGGGTGACGCCGAGGCGGGTACGCTGAGGCGGGTAAGCCCCATTTTCGGGCCGACGTACCGAAGCTGCTTCAATGAGTATCACACTGAAAAATGAGACATGGTTCACATTTTGTATACTCTTGTTAGTAGCAGAAAAAAAAAGAAGCCATTTTTCTCATTTAACAGCTACTGAGCCCTGATGATCTAATTTGATGTCATGTCTGTAAATCCATCATTACTTGCACCATTGGCTCAATTTTTCGTTTGTAGTCTTCTGAGGTCATAACCATTCGGAAAACACGCACAAAAAATTCTCCGACCAAAATAAAAATCCAGGGCTGAAAGCGTTCATGTAGGAATTTATTGGACTTCATCTTCCTCATTTGTAAAAAATCATCATCAGTCATTCGCTCGTGCGTCTTCTTCGTCGGCGCCATCTTGCTTTTCGTGGAATAAAGCTTTGGCTCAACCATACCATTTCACATCTTTTTAATAGGTACTTTCGCTTCATACAGTACCCTGAGGTCGCGGCATGGTATAAGCTTCTCGTGACGTGCTAGCGCAATATATTGTGACCTTTCCATGGCCGCCTCCCTCCGTGGCCTCGTCGGTGACGCAGAAGCCGTCATTTTATATGTTCGGATATCTGACGCCATCAATGAGCCATGCTAGCGCGCGAACTCACCACAATTGATACTGTAGTATGACGTCACGCTTGTTTCGGTGTCATGAGGAACGCCATACGAAAATTGACTTTAATGCGAAAATAAAATATCTTACCCGCATTTCTTGAGCTTCACACTTGCTGAGAGTCGCCTCTGTTTACAAGAGATCTGTATGACGGAGTAAAGTTAGCTTCCAAAATTGTTGTCAGTAGAGGCGGGCGTAACCTTGGTCTAATGGGCCTAAGCGTGTACTTTTAAGGTGCATTTCCCGCATTCGCCGCTGCCGTCAGGCCCAATTCTAACCGCTATGGCGATATTATCGTCGATGTGTCGCGCTATACTCTGCACAAATGTTTGAACATTGATGGGCACGTTCACAGCCCAGCCTTTGATACCGAACTGGCCTCCGCCGTTGCTGGTAATTCACATTGAGAGTTTGGAATGGAGCTCAAATTTTTGGAAATGCCCTTCAAGCGAGCCGGCGATTGAAGACCGTGGCAGGTATATCCGCAAGGTGCCAGCGCTTGTGCAACGGGGCAATTCTGATATAAGAGTGCAGTCCCCTCAGGTCCTTTACGCACACTCTTGTATTCTGAAGTTGTGCATCTCTATTTATTTATAGGTGTGCACAAAGAAAGTCAACATAGATAAATGACATTTCTGTGGTAGAACACGGTAACAATTATGGATAATATAAAAATAACAGCCTACCACTAAACTTTTAGCACAATTTGGAAATAAAAAAGAGATATAAAAGGTGTAATACACGTGTCACAGTCACAACAATAAGAAAAAATTCACTGTGCTCAGTTAAGCCTACATTTTTTTCAGGAAGCTGATTCTATATTCTAATTCTCTAGTGGTTCTGAAGGAGTATTCTTGTTCGTTATGCGTGAGTTGACATATTTTAAAACGATATGTTAGTGTCATTAGGTTCTCCGCTTTATTAATCCATGTTTTATTATAGTATATGCTATCTGAAAAATTTAATTCCTGTTTCGTCTTATACAGCGCAGTGCTCCCCTGCCTAATGTAGGCTTTTTTTCCAAGATACTAACAAAGGCATTCTATGTATTGCTGACGAATCGGAATGGTTGGTTTTGAATATTTTCTATTGTTTCTGCAAGGCGGTTAAACATAGTCAAGTATTTATCTTATATATAGGAAGTGAAGAATCTCCGTTACCTCCTTTCCCGCGAAATAAAATATCTGCGAGTAAAAAATGCCTGACTTTCCGTTTTCCCTTTTAAAGACCAAAACACAAATTTAAAAACGCCCCGTTACATGTGAATGTCGTTTGTATTTAAAAGCTATAGAAATGTCATGAAAGCATCACTAATATTTGAGAGGCTAATAACTAACCCGGTCTCCCTCCGAACTCACACAAGTGGATACAAAGACCGTTTCACCGATCCTTATTAGACTTCATAAGAATTTTATTTGAAAATGAAACTATCGCAACGACATTTAGTCTCATGGTGTGTCCAAAAAGAAAAAAAAAGACTAGTAGTGCGGGACGCGGATCAGACGCTCCAAGAGCTGCAACAAGCGCGATTTGCTGTTGCTACTAAACATATTGCGAGGAGATGAACTGTCAACGAGCCGTGTTGAATGGTAGACCAACATTCGATCCATTCCCCGTGGAGCAAAAGCACGGATAACGTGTAGGTGTCCTTCAAGAGTATATTTCAGGCTTCACTAGTACATTGCATGTGGACAAGTGTGCGTCAGCGAGAATATCCCTGCCTCTTGTTTCGATCATCAGCAAAAGCAAGGAAAAAAGCAATGGTCAATAAATTTAGTGGACGTGCTAAACGAAAAAATTTGGCAGATCCCACGTACCGTGGGAATCGACGTTATGCGAAGCATGCGCGGGATGGTGACTGTGGCGTAATTTTTCACATTGAGCGAACCGTTACGGAATGACGCTAGAGAAATGTGGAAGTGGTATACGTACACTCGTATGTTGAAGAGCCGCATATCTATTATATAAACAGTTGTTTACAATTGCGTAGCGTTGGCAACAGACATATGGGTGTTACCTACACCAGACGCGGTAAGCTGATAGGCAGTGCTTATACTCATCAATACTGGATAGCGCGAATCCGAACAGGACAAAGAAGGAACACAGACCCACAGTACAGGCGTAAGTCGCAACTAAGCTTCATTCAGGCAAGTTTCTCTAGATATATACACAGCCGAATGGCACGCGCAGGCGTACTGCACGTACGTTACAGTCACAGTTACAGTTGTAATGCTTATACTTGTCCGCTATGACGGAGAACGCACGCACTTTTCACGAACCCTTGTGTATGTGTAGAAGGGGTTCTTGACAGTTCTCGAACAAGGTCATCATCACCGTGGTCAGTGAGCACCAGCAGCTGGACCGGACTTGTTAATCGGATCCGTTTGTGATCGCGGTTACGAGGGGTCTAAGGGTAGTGAAGTGCGAGGTATAGTAGAGCTGATAGAAATCCTGGATACCTCTTACGATGAAATGATCTACGATGCCTCCTGTCGTGGACGTGGCAGCGAGGTCTTTCGATGTCCTCGCCACATCCAATCCGTCTTTCATGCAATATAAGGACCGAGCATTTTTGGGTGTTGATAAATCAATGTTCAAGACACCGGTAATATGAGAGGCCTAGTTCTCTCAGCAGATTTATTGTAGAAATCAGTGACGCCGGTTTTTGCCTAATCCACGTGGTCCACGTTGCGGACCACGTGGACGAGTGGGTGGTACTTGAGCGTCTTCCAGGGGTGTTCTGTCTTCAGTTTCGTCACTTTTCTTGCGTTCGCCGCGGTGGTGTAGCGGTTAAGGTACTCGGCTGCTGACCCGAAGGTCGCGGGTTCGATCCCGGCCACGGCGGTAGAAATTAGATAGAGGCGAAATGCTAGATGCCCGTGTTCTGTGCGATCTCGGTACACGTTAAAGAATACCCAATGGTCAAGATTTCCGGAGCTATTCGATACGGCGTCTCTCACATTATATTGTGGTTTTCGGAAATAAAACCCCAACAATAATTATTATTATTGTCACTTTCCTTGCGTGTCAATGTGTGTGTTCGCGGTTACTGTGTTGGTTGAGAATGTGTATCACCTGTGGCACATACCCGCATAACAATAACTCTGGTTTACGGGTATGTGCCACACGTGACTGAGAGAAAGGGTTTCACGACGTACGCGACAGGTATTTTGCGTTATTTATGTCATGACCAGTGAATCGTGTTCGTCATAAACTGATCCCCTACTAGGCCAATTTTGGTATACTACAAGGTATGGAGACGACCAGGAGAGCGCCCAGACGTAGGCGGCTAGATAGATAGATAGATAGATAGATAGATAGATACGTAGATAGAAACGGCCAAAGTGCCTGAGGTTCGCTAAGAAATGCTTCGCATTTAATAACACACCCCTTTTCGAGAGCCCGCATCATGTTAAATACACACGCACAGATATTAATGGCCTGCTCAACGTGAAAAAAGTCGTCGTGAGTGAAAGTTTCAAACAAGCAAGCATAGCTTAAGTTCATGCTCTTGTCGTATGCGCATGTTTCTTAAGCACGTTGTTTTCAGTCATGACAGGTATTTGGGAGCATGTGCACGTAGCGCCATCTCTCGCCGGTGGCAGTGGCGGTCGGCTGTAACTGAAGGGGAAACGGCCGAAAAAAAAATCATATCTGACGAAAAAAAGTAGTTACCAAAAATGACTTCAGGATCTATTGAGCTGAGACCCACTTTGACATCCTGGTAACAGGGCCGTGTCACAGTGCAAATCGTGTGGCTTCCCTGAGCGTTTAGTACTTTACAATGATCCCCCATGTACTGTTTGCGATTGTATTTTTTTGCTTTCAAGCTGGTCTTCTCAGTGAAGATCTCCAAGAAGTCGCCGGCGCCCATCGGCTATCGCGACGAGAGAGAACCATATGCACTGGTCGTGTCAATTCTGTACAAGTAGTTTCCTCGTAATTGTTTGCGAACGAAGAAATATTACGAAATACACCTCTGTATTCGTTTCTTCCTGTTCGATAATTACAGATCAACTAATGAACAATCACTCGTCCTTGCTTAAAACTTCGATGTGTGCATGCTTCAACGCATCGGCACCATCACTGGTTTAAGGTGGGAGGAGACCACGGAAAGGGCACCCGAAAGTTAAGAGCAGGAACAAGCGAAAATCCTTTAGGATTTTCACAAACCAGAATATCTTGAACATAAAACGAAAGGAAATAGATATTATGTTTTCTTTTCTGCTTCGTAACCGACAAAGGTCTACTTCCGACCACTACAGTGAAATAGTATGTGCTTAGGCTCCGCAAAGCTGGTTCTGCTGCCACGGAAAGCCGTCGTTTAAGTAGAGAACAAATAATAAACAATTTAGTCCGTTTTCGGCACTTAACGCACAGCAGAAGACAAGGATTAAGCGATAACCAATGAAGACAGGCTCAATACCACTGTCGCTTCGTCGCTTTTCACTTTGTCCTTGTGTCCTGCGCTGGATGATAAAATGGAATATATGAACATTACCAAGCGTATATTGTGTCATTTAACCCATTAGCGCCCAGCGTACTTTACAAAGTACACTTCATTTTTTTGGAATAGAAAATACACTATCCAATATTCTAATTTTTCTGATTAGCATTTTTGATGCTAAAGGTTGCAGCAAGACACTCCTAATCGAACGCATTGACTCAGGTCAATTTTTTCTGTGCTACGAGTTGTTAAACTTTTGGAAAACGAGCGCCCGTCGAACACATGTGACGACTACTACAGTTTCTCAAATAATTTAAGGTTTCACACTGTACATATTGAAAAAACAGATAGGTTGTGCTTCAAAAGGAACAATACAATCACGGCGAAGCGCAAGAATCAGCTGTAGTACACAGTTTTGCTCTGAGGGGTAATCAAATGTTGGTGTACTTTTTGTAGTACACTGGGCCTTTGTGAGAGCTTACATGTGCATTGCGTTGTAGGTTGCCTCAGAGATCAAACCAGGTATTTTCTTCAGAAGAATGCCGTTTTTACAGTCATTTGAGACTCGGGAGACTGCAACAGATGCCGGCAGGGATATACGAGAGCCTCTTGGTGAAGTAATTGTCACTCCCAAACGGCTGAGGAGGAGGGGGAAGGGAAGGTGGCTGTGCGAATGAATGCCTTCTGCCTGATGGAACGAAAGAAATCAGGAAGACTGCTTCTGTTTTGATCCGGAAAACGAGTTTCTTTTCGTAAAGCGCAAAGACAATAGCATAGTTGCTATGACGATGAACTATGACACAGTCGAGCCACTACGCTCTGTAAGCAGATGATCAACTCAAAAGAAAAACGTAGTGCCATCACGAAACATCGTCAGCAGCTAGAGGAATACTGGCATGTGAGAGATTCACCTCCACAATCAAGCTGCGTATAACTTCAGAATTTTCATTCATGGGAAAATGATGGAAGCACCCATTTACACAGATCATCAACATTGCTGCACTGAATGCATAGAGGATCTGCCAACCTACTGGACGTTTGCACACCCTCTATGAGTCGACGGTTGTCATTCACCTGCACACTTGCAAGACACTACCTGTGCCGTGTACACAATAGAACTATCAAGAGGTCTTCCGTGTCCAGTGTGCCTGCCAGTCCCCTCCATCCAGATGGGCATTTCACAAGAAGATTCAAAAACGGTTGAAGTGCACTGTCTGTGATAACTAGAAATGATGCTGCGAAAAGTATGGTGCAACGCTTTGCATGATGTGTCGCTGCTTCGACAAGTTGCATGTGCCAAAACAACTTTTGTATTAGTATGGCAAGGGCCAAGCATGCTGGCTATTCGTGCGCCGAGCCAGCTTGCATTGCTATCGCAAGAGCCCAGCGTACTTTCTAAAGTACAGTATCATAACTTCTGAAGGAATAGATGTAACGCTATGAAACTTGCCAGATGTTTTTGTCTACTGTAGTTAGATAGGTGCGCGAAATTTCAATTACATTCAACAAATAGTTTTTGCTTGGGCCTTAATGGGTTAAAATACTATGCAAACTACTACGGGTCTTTGGTAAGCCTCGTTGCTATTGAGTTTTGAAATAAACGCTTTCCTTTTTTTCACGAAATTGGTTGTCCGGTTTAGAGAGCAGCTGCCCAGATACTGCCAATGGAGCCGAATGAATTGAAATGGCACAAGGCTGGTCTTCCATTTCAGCAGTAATTGTGGCGCAGGTTTGTTGGATAACTTTTTGCTCAGATCATGCGTTTAATTTGAAAGTCCTCTCGTCTATGACAAACAACGAAGCTGTTTTCGTTACGAAACGCGAAACCTTATTTAATGCCCTGAACTGTTACCAGTAGGCGCTGCGACAAGGCTGAGACTACCACTACAAACGCTGCCCGCTTGCACACGGGACTGTTACTGAATCGGGGCACTTGTGCTGCAGAAAGAGAGAGAGTGATTCGTGAAAGAAATGAAAAGGGGCGCTATTTTCTGCCTCCCGTCGTGGGGGCACGGCTCAGCGCCCTTAGGAATGGGGAAGGGGAGTAAAGATGATAGAAGAAAGGCATGTGCGGCTTAGCTGAAGAAAAGCAAAAGTTGCGCTGCAGATTCTCTCGCCTTGTGCAGTTTCTGAGAGCCTCAAGGTGCCAACGGCCCCGATGCCACGGTCGAGGGCGAAAATATTACGACCTTAAACCTGCTTAAACTAGGGCACTTAGACATTGAAGGCGAGAGGGAAGGCGTGCGATAAAGGAAAAATACAGGATATTTTACAATGCCGGGTAGATGGAGGCAAGAATTAGTATAGACGCTAAGGGAAAGCTCTCCATTCTAATGAATGGGCCATCCATTAGAATCTCGGACCACAAGGGCAGTGGATTGGCGCCGTTTAACTATCATGCGAGCATTAGCAGCCCCTAAGACGCGTGCTAGGGTTGACAGTGGTATTGAGTTTCCATCGAAATAATTTAGGTGAGCTCACGTGTAGTACCGTAGTATATACGCGTCATCGGAAACTGCATATGACGACGCACTACGACTGAGAACTCAGTGAGAAGACGCGGCATCGGCCGCGATGCCGAACTCGAAGTGCCTGCAAACGCATCTTCCTGCGCCGCGAGTTCGGCTCACAGTAAAGTGCCGAAATGGCTTGAATCTATGCTGGAATTCTTCTAAAAGAACATTAAACACTGTCTGCTTGTTTTTAATTTGACAAAATGTCTGTGTTTCCCTTATATTGCCAACAACATTGAATAGCGCTAATTTTAGTCGATCTCTAAACAAGTGAAAAAGCAACAGTGACAGTGATAGGGTAATGGCGGTGTTCTTTTGATCGGCATTCTATCGGCCCAGCTTTTCCTCTATAGTATGTACTAACTCTAACACTTGCCCTTCAAGCGAACCCGCGGATGACGACTGCCAGTTTTTAAATGCGAGGTATTTATCAGCGAACTTCTGCGATTTTGAGCGTATCTATCTATCTATCTATCTATCTATCTATCTATCTATCTATCTATCTATCTATCTATCTGTCTATCTATCTATCTATCTATCTATCTATCTATCTATCTATCTATCTATCTATCTATCTATCTATCTATCTATCTATCTATCTATCTAGCCGCCTACGAGTTTATGCTCTCCTGGACGTTTCATTGACGGGATGTATACCAAAATTGGTATGGCATAATATGACTCTATGGCGAAAATAATGATAGGTCACAGTATGAAAATCATGATATGCATGTCATTAAAGGCATGATTTACATGCCACTGTGTTGGTGCTCTTGTGGATGTTTCATTAACTTTATATACAACAAAAGTGGTATAGCGTCACAAGAGTGTATGACAAACATCCTATCGTGCAAATCATGACACGCATGCCATGCACAGCATGACTTCCATCACATGCTCTCGGGACGCTCGCGGCCGTTTAAATAGATTAATAGATACCAAAATAAGGAGGGCGAGACTATTCCTTATAGCGAACATAGATGGCAGGTGGTAACACGAAAATGATGACATGCTTGCCATATACGCCATGGCATACATGCCCGACTCATGGGGTGCTTGCGGCCGTTTCGTGTCCTGACATGTACCAAATTTGGTAATGCATGACGGGACTCTATGAAGAACATAAATCACAGGTGGTAACACAGAAATCATGGCATGCATTTAATGTACAGCATGGTTTACGTGCCTTGCTCATGGTGTCTAGCCGCCGTTTCGCTAGCGTGATATACACCAAAATTGGTAATGCGTGACGTGACTGTAAGCCGAACATAAATGACAAGTCAATCATGACTGCATGTCGTGTAGGTTATGATTTACATGACATTTACATGGTGCGCTAACGGCCGTTTTGCTAGCGTGATATACACCAATGTTGGTATTGCGTGACGTGGCTGCACGATGAACATAAATGACAGGTGTTAACATGACAGTCATGACATGCACTTTATGTACAGTTTTATTTACATGCCACTCTCATTGGTGCTCTCGTGGCTGGTTCGCTAGCTTGGCATACCCGCAAATTCGTATTTCATTACGTGACTGGATGACAAACAAGTGATAACATGAGAAGCATGGCATGCATGTCGGCTAGGGCATGATTTAAAATCCACGCTCATGGTCTTCTCCCGGCTGTTTCCTTAGCTTGATATACACTAATATTGGTATTCCATGACATGACTCTAAGGCGAACACAAATGACAGGTCATAACACTCAACAGAAAAAATGCACATCATGAACGGCATGATTTTCATGACACTGTCTTGGTGCACTTCAAGCCGTTTTTTTAACTGGATATACGCCAAAGTTCGTATGGCATGGCATGAGTGTGTTACCAATATAAATGACAGGTCACGCATTGTATATACCAGAATATTGTGGGCATTTATGATACACATCTTCATCTGTACATTATCATCACCATAATACATCCTCATCTTCGTCGTTATAATCATCAACGTCATTTTGGGCTCACCGTGGCTCTTTGCTGCCGGGTCTTCAGGACAAAAAAACGTCTGCCCAACCATGACCTCATACGTGGTGGAGGTTGCTCCTGGATCCCCCAACATCTGCTCCTGCAGGTAAACTACAGGCTCTTCCGTTCCCCACGACACCATTTGAAGTTGTAGGTGTCGATCTTTATGGCACCCTTCCAGTCACTGCCGCCGGCAAATGTTGGATCGTGACAGCTGTGGACCATTTAACCCGCTACGCTGAGACATCTTCTGGGACTACTGGTTCTGCTTCTGAAATCGCTGATGACGTCTCCAAGCCGTTATACTGCGCCATGACGCTCCACGTGTTCTGATCAGTGACCGTGGAAATGCAGTCCTCTCTCGACTAGTGAAGGAACTTGTCAGAGCCTCCGGCACCATTCACAAGACCGCTTCTAGTTACCATCCTCAGACTAACGACCTGACAGAGCGATTTAATCGCACACTTGCCGACATGATCGCCGCTTATATTCAACCAGACCACTAGAACTGGGACGAGATTTTACCGTTCGTCACTGTCGCCTATAACACAGCCGTTCAGCGGACAACCCGATATTCACCGTTTTAGCTGGTTTACGGACGTTCCCCTACTTCCCTTCAGGGCGTTTCTTTCTTTAACACCAACGTAAGTCCGTCGCCATCTTCATCCGAGGAATACATTTCACGACTCGCCCGGTGTCACCAGCGTGCTCGCATGAATACCGAAGCCCGACAGCAAGACAGGAAGATTGTTTATGATGAAACGTATTGTGCTGTCTCCTTCCGACCCGGTGACGAGGTCCTGCTCTTGACGCGTGTACGCACACCTGGTTTGTATGACAAGTTTCAGCCACGGTTTTTCGGGCGGTACACAGTTATGCAGCAGACTCTACCCGTGAATTATTGCGTGACGCCACTTGTAACCACAGCAGATCGCCGTTACCGTACTACCGAGGTTGACCACGTCTCCCACATCAAGCCTTTCATGCGACGTTCCTGGTCTCCTTGACCTGCAGGGGCTAGACTGGCCGCTTTCACGTGAGGGGGAGGGGGGTGCATTAGTGTGGGCGTTTAATATACACATCTTCAACGGTACATTATTATCATCATATTTTATTTGGCTATGCATCCTTGTCTTCGTTGTAATCACCGTCATCATCTTCATCAGTGTGGGTTCCCCGTGCCTGTTCGCTGCCGGGTCTTCGGGCCAAATAAACGTCTGCCCAACCAAGACCTCATAATATACGCTTCAGTATATAAAGTATTGTACATGAGTACATGCATGGCAAACGAGATATATAGTAAACTATATGTCACGATATGAATGACTTGATTTTCCTCAAAGAGAAACAAGGGGATGTATGCAGCTCTCTGCTAGCTGCTTTGCATTGCATCGGTTCGCAGTGCGTGGGATCAGCCGGATTTTTGTGCCTGGTAAGTGGGAGATTCCGATGTGGGACAACAGTACTCTCAGGTCGTTTTCGCATATACTGGAAATCTGAATTTATCACCTTTTCTCTGCACAATTTCTGTTTTAAAGACAGAACACAATTATTAAAATAACGCCGCTTCCATATGAATAAGATGCGCATCTCAAAGCTTTATATGAGCCATGAGAGCACCACTAAAATGCGAGAGGCGAATAACTAACGCGATCAGCCAGCTGAGTTACTGGATGGACAAAACGATCATTCCACCCATCCATATTAGACTTCATGATTCAATTCACCTTGTTTGTTTACGTGTGACGCGCCTCTTGTGATATCCGAATCTGTTATGCGTAGGCGCATTCTCTCAGATAAAAATAATTCGAGTACGTGACATATTTTTTCAGGTAACGGCATCACCCTATTGAGAAAATTAGTGTCGCTGACCTTGTACCATACATTATTAGTGCGCTGGTACTGGGACGAGGGCACCCTGCATGAGGAACGCTGGCGCACTGCACACTGGAACACCCGTTGGCTTTTAAAATAAATCTGGCTTTTAAATTGTTTTTGAAAATTGTGGAAATGTCCAGATCTTACGAGGGCTCTGAAACACAGGCGCTGCGATAAAAAGAAAACAAAAATTCGGCAGATCCTGCGTACCGCAGGAGTCGATGTTACGCGAAGCATGCGGCGGGTAGGTGACTGTGGCGTAACTTTTTTACTGAGCGACACGTTACAAAATGACGCTAAAGATTTGTATAAATTTTACACGCACACATATATATGTCGAAGGGCCGCATAAGTGTCGTATAACGAGTTGTTTATGGTTGGGTAACGCTGCCAATGGCAACGTGGGTATTACCAACACCAGAAGCGGTAAGCTGATATGTAGTGCTTATACGTGTCCCAAGAACGCATGCATGTTTCACGAACCCGTGTGCATGTGTGCAAGAAGTTCTTGACAGTTCTCGAACAAGGGCATCATCACCGTGATCAGTGAGCACCAGCAGCTGGTCATGACCTGTTATAGGATCCGGTCGTGATCGTGGTGACCAGGGGTCCATGTGTAGTGGAGTATGTGGTGTAGTAGAGTTGTTGGAATTCGTGGATGCCTCGGTCATTTCTTCGACAAATTGTCTCTCGACAGAGCCGGCGACATGTCGGAACCTGAAGCCACCCTTCGTGTTGGTGAGGTATAGGCCGTCGAGGCTGGTAGGCCTGGATAGTGCTACGTAGACCAACATCAGTGTATGGTGTATGTCGTATTCGTACACTACCTGGGCGTATGTGGCCTACGTAGCGCAGTCTACAAAGCGGGTGTCAATCAATCTGGAATCATCCTCGGTCAGCGTGAGGCCATCGCCCAGCATCGTAAGAAATAAAGAGGACACTGCGTCGTTCTGGTGGGCGAAGTGCATTTTACGGAGCGGTGATGTGGATATCATATGTAACTTTCGTTAATGTATTCCTCCGGGGCTTAAAAATAGCTTGCTGAATGATAGGAGTACGAACCTGATGTTTATTAGACTGCTATAAAAGCGGAGCCAGCACTGGAACTACAGACGTTAATTTGATATGACGCCTGTATCGTAGGAGTACACATCGTAGGAGTATCATGTAGTGTTTATGGCTATCTTGTAAAATTCGATAGCAAGCACCACAACCACAATTGACGTTGAACCGATATTACGCCTGCGTAGGCTGTTTTTCCAAACCAGTTTGTAGACCTTGTGTGGCTCAGTGGTAGAATACCTGATTGCCACGCAGAATGCTTGGCTTCGATTCGTGCTGGGATCCTAATTTTCATTCTTTCCATTCGTTGACTCAACGCTGCCGATGTTGGTTTTCCTTAACGCTCTCGCATTTAAGTTACCAATATCTGTTCTCGCCGTTCCTGGGTAGATATAAACTGTCAGTCACCTGTGGCGCATACCCGTACACCGCGGCCCGTGATAAACGGGTATGTGCCACACGTGTCTAGCGGTAAGGGTTTGACGACGTACGCGACAGGATTTTAACGTTATTCATGGCATGACCTGGCAGTCATATTCGTCAAATCGTCTTACCTTCCCATGCAAATTTTGGTCTACACCAAGTTAAGGAGGCGATCATGAGAGCACGCAGACGTAGGCGGCTAGATAGATAGATAGATAGATAGATAGATAGATAGATAGATAGATAGATAGATAGATAGATAGATAGATAGATAGATAGATAGATAGATAGATAGATAGATAGATAGATAGATAGATAGATAGATAGATAGATAGATAGATAGAAACGCTCAAAGTGCCAGAGGTTCGCTAAGAAATGCTTCGCATTTAAAACCGAGGAGTGCGGGAGTCGAACCTACAAGGTGGATGCACTGTACATGCCGAATCTGACACGCTATCGCTAAACCACACTAGGAAGACGAAAGTAGATTTTTTCTTTGATGTTATAGCTAATCCCAGTAGCCACGATTTTCAGTTTTTCGTTTAGAAACGCAGATTTTAGCATCTTCGTGCTTGTGACAACCAAACAGATGATAGGTAATTTGTCTGTTACGTGCTGCCTAGGGCCAGAACGTCCATCTGGCACGTTTTGCCGAAAAACATATTAGCCTAACGGCAGATGGGTCGCGGGAATCTCACTCTCTAAGCGGTTATTCATACCTATGTAGAAAATCTGAAATGCACGCTGAACACTAGTTTTTGTCAGCGCTTTGGACATATTCTCTGTCCTTCTTGTTTACGTTGCCCGTGCTATGCAGCTGCAGTAGTTCACTCTAGCCGACCCGGCCATTGGGCTTAGAGCTGTACTCCGTGCGTCACGATCACTGTGAAGAACGCGGATACTCTATTACGAAGAATCAAATAACCTTTAAAATTAAGTTTCGATTGTACCTGACTCAAGTGAGGTCCTATTTGCATCTTCAACTACACAAATTAGGTGCTTGAAACGCCGAGACTCAGCGTTACAGCGGCTAATTGCTGCCGTCGACGTGCGGCTTTCAACAGTACGAGCCCATATAGAAGGACTGACTGGTAGAGTAGGTTGATATTGATTACCAGAGTGATACTAATGTCATATTGTGTTGCAAAGGATAAGTTCTTTCGATGCAGTTATATGCAGTACATTCATGACATTCCATCACACACTTCAGAGAAAGCTCAGGCGCTCGCGCTCGGCAGATGAATGTGTTCAGCGTATTCGTACGCCTGTCGCTTAGCTAAACCTGAAGCTAGATATGTGTAGGGCACAGAACAAAGTAATTTTGTGAAAATATTTGATAAGTTTCCATTTCAACATCTCGACCTCTCATATCATACTTATACAAAGTCCACACAGCGCGTCTATTTTTCCCAATGTCCCACAGTGTTCCCAGTGAGAGGGCGCATACTGCACAGCGTGGCCAGTGCCTCCCAGTTCGCTGTAAGACACTGGACCACAGTGTACAGTATTTCCAGTGTCTTTCGGCGTGCTGGGCGGCACTGGCCACGCTGTACAGTCTGTCCCAGTGCCTCCCACCGCGCTCTAATACACTGGGACGCACTGTACAGAGGTTTCCAGTGCCACCCAGTGCGCTGAAAGGCATTGGGAGGCATTGGAAACGCTGTTTTTGATAGGCGTGCGTGCGTGCGTGTGTGTGTGTGTGTGTGTGTGTGTGTGTGTGTGCGCGCGCGCGCGCGTGAGTGTGTGTGTGCGTGTGATTAAGGGTAAGTGTGTGTGTGTGTGTGTGTGTGTGTGTGTGTGTGTGTGTGTGTGTGTGTGTGTGTGTGTGTGTGTGTGTGTGTGTGTGTGCGCGCGTCCGTCTTGGCCTTTATCATTCATTCTTGAATGATTTGCTCTGTGTCGTCGCCTTTCTTCTCTTCTTAAGTACCTACGCATCGAGGGAACCCCACGGAATGCGCAGCACGCCTGAAAAGACGGAGTGGCGAAGTAATGCGCATCTTGGCAAATGCACGGCTTGCGCGCAGCTGAGGCTGCTCCCTGTCTATCCTAAATTGAGTTTCTGAAGCTGATAGCACAGGGCGTGTTCAGGTGAGAACTTACAAAAAAGAAGAAGCTGGTCTGTTGCGCCAAATCTACTAATCCATTTCGGTCGGCGGCTTCAAAGAAAAATTGTTTGAACGTTTAATGTGTTCACTGACTTGTTGGCTGAAACGTTCCGAAACTACTGTCTCTGGCAGGAACACCATCCAACATAAAGTATTTACAAGCGCATTGAACTTGTAGTAACCAATTTGACCGTGGCATGGGGGCCGTTGGCAACTTGAGGCTCTCAGAAACAACACAACGCGAGCGGATCGGCAGCGCAACTTTTGCTGTTCTCAGACTCAACTACACGATGGAAGGAAGTGCATTGCTAAAGAGGCTTCACTGCCCTTTGTCGCCGCAGTTCTGCGGTCAGGAGACGCGTAAAATACCAAGAGAAGACAGGAAACACGTACACCTCGCCCCGATACCGAGAAACATGCACCGCACGGTTAATGCCGGCCGCAGACGAGCAAGTGCGAGGGCGCTTGAACGGTTACGAAATGACCGAGACACCTACTATGCAGACTCCTTCCCATACCCAGTGAGGCAAAAAGCATTTTCACTTTAGCGATCGTCACCAACGGAAAGCAAGCGATCACGTCGGCTACAATACGTACGAATCTCACGGCCGTAGCAGAAGCGGCGGCCATCGCACTAGCCATCCTAGCAGCAGAGGCCAACAGACAATCTGCGCACGCTACCATAGATTCACAAGAGGCTTGCCGACTATTTCTCAGAGGCGTTCTTCCCCAGAGCGTCCTACGCATTCTAGGGTCCAATCTCCAAGAAGACCACGGCATCACATGGTGCCCCGCTTACGAAGGTGTAGGTGAAAACGAACGGGTGGACCACCTGGCTCGAGCAATAAATTTCCGAGCCACGGACGTGCCAACCCGGGTGGATTACTTCATACCTACACTGCGGCGAGATATCCTCGAGAGCCAAAGACGGGCCCGGCAGACAATGGCGCAACCCCACCCTAAACTCACACGCTCTCAATCCAGGTACTGTAGAAGCATACAGACAAACATATATCCCAACACACACAGAGCTAAATGCGATCGTCTGAATACGCTGACCGCTGCGCTTCTTGCGGCGACACGCCAAAGCTCATTCATATAACTTGGAATTGCCGACAAAAGCCACTAAAGGGCAACTCACCCCTCATCACACGCAACCAATTCGATTGGTCGTGGGAGGTGTGACTCACCCGGCAGGACCTGCGAAGCCAGCCGGCAACCTTGGACCAGGCCAAGCGAGCCGCTCGAGCCAGTGGGGCCCCAGAATAGGGCCTCCGCCCGCGGGTATCTCAGTTTGCCTTTTGAATAGAATGTTTATTCATCCTCCTAAGCTAAGCCGAACGTGCCGTTTCTGTAGCCCAAGTGCCCCGATTCAGTAAAGGTCGCGTGTGTAATCGGGTAGCGTTTGTAGTGGTAGTCCCAGTATCATCGCAGCGCCTGCTTATCACAGTTGAAGGCTGGTGTTCTCGTCCACAAGACAGTCGTGGGGTGGAGATCAATGAACTGATTATTAAACATGATCTGCAAACGCTCAATGACGGTTCACCCACATTTGTCGGCAGAGGGAAGGAGCATCTACCATCGACCTTGCGATATCAACCAGAGATGTGTGACTTGCCTGGTCATGTGAAGCTGATCCATGGGGCTTGGATCACCTACCAATTTGTTTGACTCCAGAACACACACCTAGGTACCACACTGCCGCCTACAGAGTGACAAACTGGGACAAGTTCCGTCAGCTGCTTTCCGAGGCGCCATCGCACGACAAGATGTTCAAACTGGTGAGCGAGTGTTTACAACAAGCTACGGCGCGACGAATGAGGAGCATAAATAAGCCAAACCCTGATCTTAAGCTATTGAGGCTACGAGCCTGTCGACGCCGGGCCTACAGAAGGGCGCAGCGCTCTAAAAGGAGATCAGATTGGACGGTGTATAACCGCCTAGATGCAGCCATACGGCGATACACAAAACAACTCCGTCGAAAGAGCTGGGCTGCACTGTGTAGTTCGCTGAATGCGGCAAACGGTTTTGGAAGTAGTAAAACTGAAAGCTGGGCGAGTTGGTATGAATTCATGTTGAAACTTTTTTAGCGCGCACAAAAGACGGAGGACACAGAAAGAAGGTACAAAACGAGCGCTTACTCACAACTGATTTATTTTTTGAAAGGGACTAAACATATAAGCACAACTAATCACCACAAAGCATGCGCGGAGCAAGTCATGAGGCATATTAGCAGATTACAACAAGTTAACCACAGTTCAAAAAAGACATTTCTTTATCAGTAAGCGCCACCGATGCTTGACTGATACACTTTATCCCACACCTACTTCGACAAGAATTTCAGGAAGGTTCAAGTTAAGCCGGCAAAAGAAAAACAGCGTGCCATTGAGCTATTGTCTTCCCTTAATTTGGAAAGCCTTTGCACTTCAGTCAAGAAAGCCAAGGACCTTCATCTTGAAGTGTTTTTTTCATGTAAAACGCATAAGCCTGGAGAGCCTTTCCGAGCGATTGTCACTGAAAGGGACACTTGGCAGAAGCAGGTTGCATGCTTTATCCAGCAACAGCTTTCCCTTTTGAAAATCTCTGACCCGCTAGTTATAGATAATTCCGTAGCGGTTGTTCAATACCTGAGAGAAGGCAACCCAACGAGATGCGGGGCGTTTAGTATTGATGTAGAAGACTTATTTTACTCAATTCCGCACCCAGAGTTGCTGAAAAGTGTAAAACTTTGCATATGTGAAGATAATGATGAAATCAAGTTTAGGAACGCATGCGAAATTTCAGTGGAAAGTTTTATGGAAATACTACTGTTTTACCTGAATTCTACTTTTGTCGGGTGGAAAGGAGAAATGTTTGTGCAAAAATCTGGCATATGTATAGGTTCGAAGGTAGCACCTTTACTAAGTAATATTTTTCTTGCACGAGTGGACCGGAAAATCCATCGTGCTGTACACGGTCTGGCAAAAAGAATCTTCCGTTTTGTTGATGATTTCTTGGTTATATTTGATGCGGCTGACTATGGGCCTAACACGGTGAGTGTATTAAAAATGTTTCGTGAATGTGGCTTGGGTCTAAAGTTCACCCATGAGATACCAAAAGAAAACCAACTACAGTTTCTAGACCTATCACTGAGAATTTCACCTAACCACATGTGCTGGATGTACAGCCCTAGATCAGAAAAACCGTTACTCCACTACAAGTCCGGGCATTCAAAAATTGTAAAAAACGGAATAGCAGTGTCGTGCCTAAAAGGGGCTGTAGTGAAGTCCTGCGGTCACCTAATGAAAGATAGCTTCTCTAAACAAGTAGGTAGTTAACGTCAGCGGGTTTCCCTGAACTGATCACCAGAGCGGTTGATAAACTGATACGCATAGTAAAGGGTGTGCATTCATCTTCAAGAAACAGCATAAACAAGGTCAAAAAGCGCTGTGCAGTTGTGCCCTACGTTCATCATTTTTCTCATGCCTTGAAGAATGTTGGCAGCAGGTATGACTTTGATGTTGTTTTCAGCGCTCCTATAAAAGTGCAACAGTTGTGCCAGGCAGTTGCCAAAAAGTTTGACGTAAGAGAGAAAAAAATGTAGTTGTGGGCTGAAGGAAGGCTCTAAGTTCATTAGGTGCAGAAAAGGGGTTGTTTATCGGATACCGTTAACTTGTGGAAATATGTATATCGGACAAACGGGTCGCTGCATCAATACAAGTCTAAAAGAACATAAAAGTTCTTTGGGAAAAGAGACTTTTTCGCACTTGTCCAATCACTGCAAATCATGCCACTGTAATCCTGTTTTCAGTGAGACGGACATTTTGTTTGCTCATAATGATAAACTTACACGTGAAGTCACGGAAGCTTTCCATATAAGTAGGTGTGGGATAAAGTGTATCAGTCAAGCATCGGTGGCGCTTACTGATAAAGAAATGTCTTTTTTGAACTGTGGTTAACTTGTTGTAATCTGCTAATATGCCTCATGACTTGCTCCGCGCATGCTTTGTGGTGATTAGTTGTGCTTATATGTTTAGTCCCTTTGAAAACATAAATCAGTTGTGAGTAAGCGCTCGTTTTGTACCTTCTTTCTGTGTCCTCCGTCTTTTGTGCGCACTAAAAAAGTTTCAACATGGGTTTTGGAAGTGTATGGCGCATACTGAAAGCTCTCCGAACCCCTGATATCTGCAGGAATCCAATTGCAGCTTTGTGCATAACGACCGGACGGCCTCCGCCAATTCTCGCGGAAGAATTTGCCGATCTTTTTGTTTCTCCTGTGTCAAGAGACAACTCTAATAGTGACCTTGACTCCTGATAAGTCCCGATACCGTAACGTTTTGCTATGGTCCTGCCTGTCAGATGGACGAGGCAGATTTTACTCTCGAGGAGCTGCGACACGCGCTTTGCATATCATGTCGCCGCACTGCCCCAGGTGAAGACGGTATTACGTATCAAGCTTTACTAAACATCGATGAGAGCTTCCATCACTACATCTTGGACGAATATAACAAAGTGTGGCGAACGTCTGGAAATCATCTATCGTGAAACCAATCTTAAAGCCTGGGCGCCCTGCAAAACACCTCAAGTCATACCGGCCCATATCACTAACTTCTAATGTTATGAAGCTGATGGAGCGAATGGTGCTGTTTCGTCTAGATGGCAGACTACAGGAGCTCAATTTCTTTCCTGAAGTTATGAGCGGCTTTCGTCGACATCGTTCAACCATCGATAGCATCGCAGATCTCGTATCAACACTTGAATCTGCTCGAGAAAACAGGCACTCTGCATATATGCTCTTCCTGGACGTGGAACAAGCTTTTGATTCGGTGCCACATAAGGAGATTGTATTTGCACTTATGGCTGCCGGAATTTCGGGTCGACTGCTTAATTTTGTGCGTAACTTTCTATCGGAGCGCAAAATGAAAGTACTCATCGGAGGAGTGACAAGTGAATCACGCACTGTTAAATGCGGTGTGCCCCAAGGCAGCGTTTTGTCGCCGCTTCTCTTTAACAGTGTACTTGCTCGGCTGACAAGCCGATTACCTCAAGAATATGAGTTCCCAATATGCATAGCAATCTATGCTGACGATATCGCACTGTGGATAAGGGGTCCTTCACAGCAGGGTCCGCGTCTTCGCGGAATTTTGCAGAGAGCACTGAATACTACTGCAGAGTACCTAGAAGAAGTTGGTCTACAAATTTCGCCTGGTAAGTCAGCGGCCATTGCTTACCATCCCAGACAACGTGCTCGACGAAGCATGAGCCGGCTGTACATCAGAGATTCACCAATAGAGTGGGTACGACAACATCGTTACCTGGGCGTAATTATTGATGATCGCCTGTCTTGGCGGCCTTCCGTTACCTCCGCGAGGCGCAAATCACAGACGCTCTTCAAGTATGTAGCCGCCCTGACACCTAGGGCTGCGATCAGACGACAGCCCTACAGGTGTATCAGTCAGCTGTGCTCTCTGGCTTGATGTAGGCTTTGCCAGTCTTGAACGTGCCACCTACTTTGATGTCTCAATTGGAACGGGACCACCGTGTTGCCCTCCGAATCATACTTGGTTTACCTCGCGAGGCGCAATCTGTTCCTCTACTCACCGAAGCGCACCAGTTGCCCCTGAGGCTACAGGCAGACCAGAAAGCGCTGCACCATATCGAGCGTTTGCACCGAGCAACAGACGGTAAAACACTTATTAATCGCCTCACTCAACGCCCGGGATCTTGCATGGGGAAAATGGCAGCATTGTTTACTACAATTGCCGGCAGTTCAGCAGATTCCACTGCCTTCACAACCCCGAAAGAGTACAACCAGTGCACCTTCCCCATTTATCTATCCATTCCCGGAATACATAAAAAGTCTGACCAGCCTGTTTCGGCACAATTTCAGTTGGCCCAGTCGCACCTATTTGAAAAGTTTGATGACTCTCTCCATGTATTTACAGACGCATCTGTACGCAGCGACGGCCAAGGTGGCTCTGCAGCTTTCTGTTGCCCTTCGACTAACATCAGACGGGTGTTTCGCATACTGCATCCATCTTCATCAACAACTGCGGAACTATCAGCGATTGATGTTGCTCTGAAATACGTTCAAGAAGAATTAGGAGCACCAAAGGTTGTCATACTCACAGACTCTCGTGCTCTCCTTAGCAGACTGTTGAGAAAAGACTGCGACGGTCCAATTACATGCAGCATTGTAAAATCTGCCACAAAGATTATTTCTAGTGGGGTGTCCCTCATTTGCCAGTGGATACCTTCGCATGTGGGTATTGCTGGGAATGAAGAGGCCGATCACGTTGCTTCAAGTTGTGCCCACAACGAGTGCGACTGCCAAGAAATTTCATGCCTGATAGACAACGCTCGTCTGTTGATCCGCCGACATCTTTTAAAGCAGCACCCTGACCACCGTGTAGCAAGCCACGGGTTGTTCCCTCCCCGTATTTGTGGTCGTGGATTGCCTCGTAGTGACAGAGCCCTCTTATATAAGCTAAGAGTTGGCTCTGTATTAGTGCGTGAGCGCTTATACCGACAAGGTCATGTAGACAGTCCATCATGTACGTCGTGTGACTCCTGTGAGACACTAGAACACATAATTTTTGAGTGTCCCGCATGTGTTATGCAGCGAGCACTGCTCATCAAGGAATATGAACTTATTGGTCTAAAGTGTACGAACTTTGATGATCGCCTGTTCCCGAGGGGTTGTGCTGCTCGGCGTGACGAGGCCCATCGAGCCCTCCTTACTTTCTTGAAAAATACCGATTTGGCCTCGCGCGTATAGACATTTTTCCTTGTGACCACTTATTCGTGTTTACGTCTGTGTTATTTGTTTTTTTACCTACTTTCTTTCCTTTTCCTTTCCCCCCTATCTTCCTTTCCCCAATGTTTCCCCTTTCCCAAATGAGCAGGCAGGCGTTGTGCCCCTTTAGGTGGCAGTTGTCAGCCTCTTCCCTCCCTATTTCCTCTGTGTCTTCGTGTTTTCTATGTATTCAAACCAAATAAAATAAATAAATAAATAGGTATCACGTTTCTTCAGGAAAATAGCTTCGCTGTTTGTCATAGACGAGCGGACTTTGAAATTAAACGCCTAATCTAAGCAAAGAGTTATCCAACAAACCTGCGCTACAAATACTGCTGAAATGGAAGACCGGCCTTGTGGCACTCCTATTTTTTCGGCTCCATGGACAGTGGATGGTAGCAGCGTTCCATAGTTACAGCAGTAACTGGGACAGCATACCGCTCTCCCCAAGTTGAACACGCCGTTCTGTGAACCAGCAACCATTTTTGTGAAAAACGGAAAACCTTTAATGCTAACAGTTAATATTCCAGCATATTTAAACGGCTTATAGTAGAACCGCATTATATCGCTTAGTATTTGAATTGAACAACATAAGCTTGGTAATGTTGGTATATTTAATTTTCGCATCTGGCGCACAACGCAAGATAAGGACAGAGTGAAAACCGATGAAGACAGCGCCTCTCTTCATCGGTTGTCACTCGGTCCTTGTCTTCTGTTGTGCGTGAGGTGCCGAAAACTCACTAAATTGTTCATTACTTGTCTTCTACTTAACGACGGCTTTCTGTGACAGCCCAGACAGCTCTTGGGAGCCTAAGCACACACTATTTCACTACGCTCCTGCATTTAGTGCTCGGAAGTTGACCTTTGTTGATTACGAAGCAGAAACGAAAATATAACGCCAATTTCATTTTTTTGCGTTCAATATATTCGGCAATGTGAGAAAGCTTGCCCCGTGAAAGAATTTTTGTTTCCTGCTGCTTTTAACTTTCGGGTGTAGATTTCGGGTGTAGATGCGTTGCAGGAGGCACACGTCGAACCTTTTACGCCAGGATGAGCGATTGTTCATTAGTTAATGTATAATTATCGAACATGAAGAAACGAAGACAGAGGTGCATTTCGCAACATTTCGTTGTGCTGAAATAATTGCGAGGAAATGACTAGTACACATTTGACACCACCAGTTCAAGTGGATCTCTCTCATCGCGATAGTTACATTACGTCGTTTTTCACTCTTTGTCTTGCGTTTTGCTCTGGATGCTCAAATAGATTTTACGACTATTACAAAGTTTCAGGTAATTCATTTCGTTCACCTAAAGTACTACGCAGCATGCTACGGGTCTACAGTAAGTTGCGTAGCTTAGCTGGTAAATATAAGTGACACCTTCGACATTAAGCGTCGCCCTTTTTCGTTTTAATTGTTAGGAATGTGGAAGTCAGTATAGAGTACTCCGTGCTCGACCATGGGAGAGCTGTAGGCTGTCCCGATTATCGTAAAGTTGAGGACAGGAAGGGCAGCTGTCAATGGAGCCGAAGGAATAGGAGCGACAAAGGCTGGACTTCCGTTTCAGCACAAACTGTAGCGCCAGTTTGTTGGACAAAGTTTTTCTCAGACTACGCAGTTAGTTTGTATGTCCTCACGACTCTCACGAGCAAAAGGCTATTTAGCCTACGAAACGCCCAACTTTATTTAAAAAACTTGTAGTGGCTTAGCTCGGCTATGCCAGGATATACGTAGCGTTAGCAAAGGTTCAGCTGACTATTCTGAGCTTTCCAGATTTCCGCAGCACATTTAGCTTTCCGCAGAACGTTTAGCGTTCCTCTGTTCATTCTTCTTACGCTGAAGCGCTAATTGCCAGGCAACTACTTCGGGATCCGATGACATAAGCTTCTCGGCTCTTCTGCGCCGTTGAGCAGCATTTGCGCTGTCCTTCTCCATGGCGTTGCCCACCTGCAAACGCCAGTCAGAGGCGCTATCAAGCGGCACCAGCGCACTGTCAGACGGCGACTGCACAGCGAAGGCGAATACACCATCTCCCGCTAAAGGGGACCATGAGTAGATGCGAAGCCGGAGCACTTGCACGATCGCGTTCCGTTGGCTTTCGTTGGGCATGCTACCGAGCTCGCGTCGTGGAACGCGAAGAGCGACGCTACGCGCGTCGTATCTTCCATCTAGCCTGGCCGTTAATTCTCACAGGGCGAGCGGAGAACGCGGTCGACAGGCGGGCGAGAGGGGGCAGCGTAGGAGAGGAGAGAGAAGGGGAGGGGACGCGCATGCGCTCGAGCTCATCGCGGCGTTGCGCAGGAGAGAATTTCGGCATGTCTAGCCCGCGTTTCAGAGGAAGAGTGGAAAGGGGGGGAGAGGGGAAGTGGAGAGGGTAATGGGAGGGAGAGGGTAAGTGGAGAGGGGAGTGGGAGAAGGTGAGTGGAGAGGAGAATGGGAGAGGGTAGGTGACAGGGGGGATGGTGAGGGGGAGTGGAGAGGAGGTGTGTGGAGAGGGTATGCGCATGCGCAGTAAGGGTGATCACGCCGCACACCACCACCGGATTGAGCTCCGCCTTAAGATACTTCGCATCTAATAGCTGCGCGCCGCCATGGCTACGACGTCACCCCTCTCGAATGCGCAGAGCAGCAGCGGCGAGTCGCGCGCGCATGCGCAGCACGGCTCATGATGACCCCCGCGAAACCTGCTCTGGCTAGGCATGTGTAGCTAACGCTACAAAACTTGATTGTTACGGGCACGCACCACTACAGTACCGCGAGTAGCACTACAAAAGCTGTCCGCTGGAGTCCGTGGCACGGGGCTAGTGCTGACCAAGGAGGTTAAAAAAATTGCTGGAGTTGCGATTATTGCGCAAGGGTGAAGCCGTGCCCACCAAAAGATGGCGGCTGCGTCCGCCATCTTAGTAGGGGCACGATAAACCATCCGCATTTGTCGAAGGAAAGCGGGCATTTTCCTCGCACGCCAGGTGAGTTCAATATGACAACTTTTACAAGTCAGATACTGCTCCAAGTAAGTGTGTCTTTGTGTCACTAGTTTTCGTTAGAACGCCTCAAAGTCATGGCAAATTTTATTGCAGATCACTCACCAATACTCCTCTCGGTAGGTTAGTTTTGTCGACAACAACGATCTTTTGTTTCGTATTTAACGTAGTATTTACACACACAGATCAAAGCTATTTGATCTCTAAGTAGGCACCATCAGAAAAGAACAAGTTTCCGAGCTTTTTGATGGGAAAAAGCTGGCTTTACTTTCGCTGGCAAGGCGTTGCGAGAGCTTCCACTCGATAATTTTTAACGCGATAGCGTTAGAGAGCTCGTGTCGCAGAAATTCCGTTGTCGGTGTCGGCACCGTTGGTTGTGAGCGAAAAATCGACCGTGAGCGAAAAATCGAGAAAGCAGCAAATAAAATAAAGAATAACAACTTCGGTTTCATTGAGGATCGAACCCGGGCCGTTCGCGTGGCAAGCAGGTGTCCTACCACGAAGCCACGAGGTTACTTGCAGCTACTTCGGAAAAAAACACTACATAAATGCTATGTAGTGGAAGGAGTCTCCTTAACGCATTTTGTTCGACAGGTGTCACGACGAAAACGAGCCCATTCGGCGATTTGTAGGCGCATTTGGGAGACCATCAAACTACGTCGAAAAAGGCCGGGATAGCGCAGCCATCGCCGCTAAAAACACACACGAACTTTCAAACAGCTTTAAAGATGGACAACTATGTCCATCTAGCGGAAAACATATCAACAAGCAAACAGCAAACGCTAGATAATGTGCTGCCATCTGTGAGGCATTGTGAGACTCTTCATGGCCTCCGAGATGGCGAGCGCGCGGCGTATATCTTAGAGGCCATGCGACTCTTGCTTTATATCGAAAACCTGTGCCATTCGCGCGCGCGCGCGCGCGTGCGTGCATGCGTGCGTGTGTGTGTGTGTGTGTGCGTGTGTGTAACAAAACACATTAATAAGTATGCACATTAATAAGTAGGGGCCGGATTTCGCTATTGCGTTCAACTCTTGAAGGCGAAGCTTAAGGGTCCCCCAATTTTTTTAAACCTCCTTGGTGCTGACACGTGGTAGTCGGCTTACATGGATGGCAGGTGGGGCGTAGCTGAAGAATAGCGAAGGTTGCGCAGGCAGATCCGCTCGGCTTGCGTTGTTTCACGAAGCCTCAGCTTGCCAATGGCCCAGATGCTACAGTATTCAGACCAAATAATCCGTGTTCAATGTAGGGTCGTTCAAAATTGTAGGCGAGAGGGAACGTGCGAGATAACGAACAAAATATTGCACCCTTTCCCGCTAAAGCGGACCATGAGGCGATGCGAAGCTGGAGCACTTGCACGATCGCGTTCCGTTGGCGTTCCTTGGGCATGCTACCGAACTCGCGTCGTGGAACGCGAAGAGGAACGCTACGCGCGTCTTGTTTTCCCTCTAGCCTGGCCGTTCATTCTCACAGGGCGAGCGGGGAACGCGGTCGACAGGCGTGCGAGAGGGGGGAGCGTAGGAGAGGAGAGAGAAGGGGAGGGGACGTGCATGCGCTGGCGCTCATCGCGGCGTTGCGCAGGAGAAAATTTTGGCATGTCTAGCCCGCGTTTCAGAGGAAGAGGGGGAGGGGAGAGGGAAGTGAGGAGGGCGAAGTGGAGAGAGAAAGTGCAAAGGGAGAAATGGGAGATGGGTAGTTGATAGGGTAAGTGGAGATGGGAAAAGGGAGAGCGAAATGGAGAGAAGGAATGGTGAGGAAAGTGGAGAGGGGATGTGTGGATAGGGTATGCGCATACTCAGTAAGGGTGGTCACGCCGCACACCACCACCACCAACGGTTTGAACTCCGCTATAAGATGCTTCGCATCTAAAACAGTTTATGTCGTAAAAAAGCTGGGAAGGGGCGATGCATCTAGGGAAGGGTGTTTCAGCTCCCCTAACATGAAACCTGAGGAGGTGCGAAGCATGCAGTGTGCGTCTGTGTTCTCCACAGCAAAATCGCTGCTTGTGGGCAATGAGAGACAAACAAGAAGAAGAAAAGCGGCGTGACCGAGGCAGTTCGCTGCGTTGTCTTGAGAGAGATTTCTTTGATGAGGACCTAGTGGTGCCAAGCCTAAAACACGGCGTGTAGGGAAGGGTGATTCCGCTCCACTAACGTATTCGCAAAACTGCATAGAAATGTAGCTTACTGTAAAGTGGTGCTTCTTCCCTAAATGCCCCGTTTCGGTTCCCTATGGCATGTATGAAAGGGTGTTTCAACTCCACTAACGTCGCCGGCTATTTGTTGGGCCAACCGTTACCTTCTTAATTTTTAGTGGACCGCTGGTGATTAAATTACAACCATTTTGCAGATATGTTTTAAGAGGAGGTGTTCCAAAAAAGTGACAGTTTCACCTGCAGGGCGAAGCAATGAATGCGATAGCAAGGAATTGGAATTTCACCGCAAGAACGGCAAGCATTTAGAAACTTGTTGCGCGCTGCTCAGTACAAAGGACGCAGGAAAAGAAAACACACAAGGCGAGTGCGAACTAACAAATGTCTTAGGTCGACGCCTGTAGCGCGCTGCTTCAGCACAAAGAAGGACGCACAGGCATACATCTAGCTAGCAGCTCACTTCTTTCGCAAACGCAGCCGCTGCAGCGAACAAAGTGATCTTGGTGTGGCCTATAGCTTCAACGCAAACTTTGCGGTGAAAGCACAAGACGTACAAAACTCCCCCTCAACAGATAATCGCGAGAGCATGGTTGACCACGCCATGTATGGCAAAGTACAAGCGGGAGGCACACATCTCAACTCCGGAGAAACACTAGAGATTTAGAATCGGGGACCGAAGAAATTCGCGAGCCGCCAGGGCGCGTACGCCGAACGCAAGGCACTCTTGAAACCTTGCGCTCGCATTGTGCCAAGACCCTGCAGCGCCCTTCTTTGTGCCGCGAAGAAAATAAACACGGCGCTTGCGAGTAGCGCGTGAAGCCACGGCTCACGTTCCGTGCTGGCATCGATTCTGGTCACTAAAATAAAACTACAGACTTTACAAACGCGCCTTTTATATCTACCGCTGTCCCGGTCGGCGGGGTGGTGTTGCCCGCTGGGAGCGGTAAAGTAAAATAATTCGTCGTTGCTGTGGCATCCGCGATTAGCACCTGCAACGCGTTACACTTCCGTCCCATTCGGCGCGTTTTCAATAGAAGTTGAATTTTGTCAATGCCTTAACAGACCGCGAGTTGGCGATCTTAGCCCAAGCGTCGTAAAAGCGCCGGCCTCGACCATAGCATCACGCTAATCCGAACCAAAAATTGCTCTGCGACGCGCGCCTGCCTCACCTGGCTACGACACTCACGCTCACGCTCACACGCTCACGCGCTCGCCCAGAGAAATATCGCGGCCGGGTTGCCGGGGCGGCACGACGCGCTTTGCGTTTCCCTCTAGCCCGGCCGTGGTGTTCAATCACATTTTAACATGCCGCGGGATGGCGACGAAGTTCTGCGTCCAATATGTGAAGCTCTTCTGGCTATCACACCTCGTTCTCTGATTACGCTTTCACCGTTAACTACTACAGCTACCACTAGGGTTTGTTTAATCATTTAACATGGACGTTAGTCGTCGGGATGGAGATGTACCACCAGTCATCAAAGAGGGTGCATACACGTTAATACGCATTGTATAAACTCTCTTATATCAATATACAGTAAACATTCAGTTACTTCTGTAAGGGCACGCTTCACTTTCGTGTTATTCCGATTTCTATGACCGAGGAAGAAGAAGAAGAAAACTTTTATTCATTTCCGGCAGATTGCTGGGCTGGGCTCCCACCTAGGAGCTAACGGAGACACCGTGTCTCCTGGCAGCTTCCTCGGCCTGCTGGATCGCCCAGAGTTGCTTGTCCAGGCCCGAACTGAGCAGCGTAGTCCGCCAACGCTCCCGAAGGCCTTCATTGGAGGTCGCGACCCTAGTATTGCTGATTAATGCTGGGCATGCCCATAGGATGTGATCAAGCGTGGCTCTGATGTTACAATACTGGCATAGATTAGTTGGGTATAATTCAGGATATATGTGGTGCATGATGACGGGGTTCGTGTATGTTCGTGTTTGTAGCTGCCGCCATTGAACGGACTGGGCCCGATTTAGCTTGGGGTGTGGCGGAGGGTACTCCCGCCTTTGCATTCGGTAATGCTGAGTGATGTCACAGAATTTAGTGAGCCGATCATCCCATTCCCATACAGCCGCGGAAGAGTCCATTCGGGTGGCTGTTTCTTCTAACGCGGCCCGGAACGTGAGACCTCGAGCCACGTTGTGCGCCACTTCATTTGGATTGACCTCCTGGTGACCTAGGGGCGTGTGGGCAGGGAACCAGAGTATTTGTACGCATTTGTCTGCCTCATGAATTTTGCCTGTATTTAGGATCCGCAATGCCTCGGGGGAGATTCTGCCGCTTGCGTAGTTTCGCACCGCCGTTTGCGAGTCGCTGATGATATAGTAGGCGTTCGTGTGGGCTATGGCCATCGCGATAGCGACTGCCTCCGCCGTTTCTACGTGTCTTGTAGTAATTGATGCGCTTGTTTTGCATTGTTGTGTGTGGTCTACAACCACCGCCACGAAGCGGTGACGTTCCCGATAGCGTGCAGCATCGACAAAGACCGCTTCGTGGCTGCGCCCAAAAATCTTGGTCATGGCTCTGGCTCTACTGAGGCGTCTGCCCGCATTGTTTTCCAGGTGCATGTTTATGGGTATAGGTGGAACTGTAAGTTTAGTGCGGATAGTCCGCTAGGTTTGCCTCAAAACGCCAGCACAGACCTCCTCCTTCAACTGGGCTTACACAATACGCTTGAGGAGCTTATCGAGGCACAACAAATATCCCAATACGAGCGATTGTCCACGACTAAGCCAGGGCGCCTGATTCTCGAGAATCTCGGAATAAATTATCACACCCAACACGGAGACAAACACGACATATGACCGAGGAATCAACCATCTTTTTGTCCTTCTCACTTCTTCTCAACTTCTTTGTGACTGCACCCGTCTGAATATGATTTCATGTCTTCGCGTATGTAATACACTATCATCCTTCTTAGATGTTTTGGTTTAGAGCTATTGTTGTGTGCGCATCTGCGATAAGGTTGCAAGTGGCTTATATATGCATTGGCGTATGAAAGAATAACGCAGCTGTTAGTCAGCGCTTGTGTCCATCCTTTCTTTTCTTCGGGGGGTGTTTGCGTTTGCGCTGTAATTTTAGCCTCCGGATTGTGGTCACGGTGTGAGATATAAACCGGGATTCTGGTTTCGCCGTCTTGTTTCTTCCCTCCTGTGGTATAAGCCTACAAGAGCGAAATCGTTCCCACTAGCTCGCGCCACCATGAGCCACGAGACGCTCTTCATTTTCCCTGACCGACTGGCCACAAGTGGTGCAGCAATACCTCCCCAGATGGAAAGCTAGCGTTGGTCACGAGCAATATGACGCAAACGCAGCGGGGGCAACGATGCAGCATGACCCGCGTCTCGCAAAATTTGAATTTTTCCACGTGTGGGATCCCGTGCGTTTCACCCAACGCCACGTGCGCTTGTATTCTACCGTTAGTATCCTGGACAACAATTGACGCATGGCGTAATTGTCTAAGGCACCGCGCTGTGGAGCGAGAGGTCGCCGAGAGTGACCATATAATTGCTATCGCAATATTAGATGACCTTGCCGTAGATATCCATGTTTGTGTCTCTGGCTTTAGAATGAAAGAAAATGACTTTTAGGGCTGCTTTTTCCTTGTCAGACGCAATAATAGCAAGAATTAACAGGCAATAATGGCAAGGAATGCATATGGGGTGTTGTTTCAGAAATTAAAATATACATGTGAAGAAAGTAAAGTGCACGAAAACATAACTTGCTGCCGGCAAGGACCGAACCTGCGACCATCGAATAACGCGTATGATGCTCTACCACTGAGCAACGGCGGTGGGCATCCTCCCGTTCAATCTATGGGGTAATAATGTGCATTTGTTTACCCTAGGAGTGTTAGCTCCGATCGCAGTCATGGCGGTCCCTGCCGGCAGCAAGCTATCTTTTTGTCCAGTTTACAATCTTTACATTTGTATCCTAATTATTACAAATAACATCCCCTATACTTTCTTTGGCATTATTGCCTGTTAGTTCTTATAAATATTGTCTTTACATAGGAAACTTGAGCGTCTTGATAAATTTAGTCGGAGATTCTGACACCACTCCTAAGCCAAACAAAATGTTTTAGGCAGTAACGACGAAACTTCAACTCATAATATGCACAGTATGGGCCGGTGGCAAGTAGTGGGATTTACACAATTTTTGTGGCACATATCCGTTTATAATGGACCGTGGCGACGACATGACAGGCGGACAAGCCGAGATCCTAAGGTGCTTCGCCCCTAAACATAATTGCGGCCAGCTCCACTTCGTGGGCACTGTCGAAAGAGTGAAGCTGATGCCACCCTTTGTCATATTCACCCTCACCCATATATATTGCCCCTTTCGTTGGTTCACCATCTCCACCAAGCAAATGATGGCGTGGCGCATCCCTTCCTCTTCTACCGAGTCTCACTCGCCACGCCGCAAGACACTGTGACCAGCACTACGCCAATGGAAGGGTACTTCGGCTATCCCCAGCATGAAGAGCTGTTACTTCGCTCCTGCTTGACCTGAGCCAGTCTCGAGACAGCTTCGCCACTCACCATAAATCGTTCTCGAACTTGCGGATGATATGCGGGTGACTTTGATTGGTCGAAGTCTGGTCAAGTTTCACGTCTGCTGGCGGGGCTAGCTTGAAACTGAATTCGCTCGTTATTCAAGCATGACCGCCGCTCGAATGGACGCCGCGCGGAGGTTGGCCGCTTTTGAATATGCTTGCCACGCCAGGAATGTAGCATTTTTAGAGGTGCGTCTCCTGCCGAAGTTTCCGCAATCCGCACTACGTGACCGAGGAAATACGATGGAGCTGTACGACGGAAGAACTGCTCGTTCGCTGCAGGTTTACGAACAACGCCGTGCAACAGCTTCGCGATATGCCGCGTTTCTTCCAAGAAAGCGGGGACAACAGAGGACAGCCTGTGACTTCCAAGCTGTCGGGTGTTATGGCGCAGGTTCAATTCAGACAGCCATCGGTGTCCTTGTCCGCACTCCTCAGTCGACGGTGTGCCGTGCAGTTACAAAAGTGACTCGGCTCACCGGGAAGCACTTGTGCGTGATGCTGGTGTGCTTCCCGCAGTGGGTGAGATTTTCTAATGATCTGCCGGACTTTTTATGAAGTGGCCTCATTCCCTGTCGTAACTGGGTGCGTCAACTGCTCACACGTGCGCATTAAAGCACCGGCGGTGGAAACGCGGAAGTCTGAACGTCAACACGACCATGTTTACGCTGGTACTCATATACCAAATACAAGACATCTGGACGATCACAAAAACAGTAGCCTGAATGACCCATTCTAGCGGTACCTTTCGCGCGTAGCATTTTTGTGGCGCTTTCATATTGCATTTGTGCTTGATTTTATTCGATGCAGATGTTCGCTTAGGAAGATCCGTTGTTCCCATTGCAGTGCTTGGTAATTTCCAATCAGTTTTTTTTCTTGCCCACCGACGTAACAAAACATTTTTTTTCACTAGATAATATGCTTGTACTTTTTCATGAGAGCGATCACTGGACTGAATTTGTCTTTAGTGAAGCGCGGTTCCCCCTCACGTCGCGATCTGTTTGGGGGACAGCGAACTTGGATTCGCCACTTCAGCGCAAATGCCTGTTGACATCACGACGATGTCGCTTCAAAAGTGGCGCGATAGATGCCGCGTGATTCCCAAAACATGTTTTCCTAGCAGTCGAAGACACCTGGGGTGCTATCGCGGAACTATTCTATTTTTTATTCCAATGCTTTTTGTGCTTTTCGCGCTTGACCATTTGTCAGAACGACGATCTGTCCGCGTTATCAACGCGATCAGCCAGCCGCAAGTTGTGGATGATAAGGATAGCATAGAATATGGCATTAGAATCGGGAATAGCATCGTTCCGCGATTGCACCCCTGCTGTCACCTTTGTCTCGCATTGTGCTTCTGTTTCATGTTCCAATCAGAAAAATTTGCGCGCACCCATTTCTAGCACAAAGCTAGAAAGACATCTGCACGAATGTCCCAGAAAGGAAAGCCCCTGCTGGTAGAGGTGCAGTCCATGGACCAGGATGAATTTTTTGGTAAATATGAAGTTTCTCTCTGGAGTCTTTTGTAGCTTTGTAATATAAAGTGGTGGATGAACGTTTACTCCACCATGCAGGATTCCATACCTCGCAGGCCTTTTTTATTGTCGTTGTTCTCGACTTAGCTTACAGCAGATAAGCTATTGTGATCGTATTTCTTAAGTGCGAAGTATTCCTTAGCGAACCTCAGGCACTTTCGCCGTTTCTATCTACGTATATATCTATCAACCGATTCACCAATGCGTGGGCGCATCCTGGTCGTCTCCGTCACTTGTAATATACAAGAACTGGCATAGCACGGGATGACTGTATGACGAACACGATACACTGGTCATTACATCAATAACACAAAACGTCTTTCACGTACGTCATGAAATCCTTTCCCTCAGTCACGGGGGGCACATACTCGCATACCGCAGTTCATATTATGCGCTTATGTGCCACAGGTGATTCACAGTCTCAGTCAGCACGTTAGCAGCGTACAGGCTGAAACGCTGACAAGTGAGGGAGCTGAAGACAAAACACCCCTGGAAGACGCTCGACTGCAATCCACTCGTCCACGTGGTCCACCACAATGACTTAGTGTTATCTACATTTTATATGAGGCTGGGCGATGGCCTCATCTTACCGAGAATGACATCAGACTGATTAAGAGCCGCTTTGGGACACGTGAATAATCCGCCGCTAAGTGCCCCGGCGTCATACGGTTATACTATAACGCACGTTGCCTCGGCGCAGAGAAAACATGTTATTTTATCCGGCATGCGATAACACAACTGGCTATAACAACGATCAGGCCAACAGGAATGTCCTGTCTAAAGTGGCCAACATGGGACATGGTTATCCTGCCGGCCTCAATTTTCTTGAGCATCGGCAAGCTGTTCTTTATGATCACGGTCAGCTTCGGCGTAAGCGACGGCTTTGTTAATAAAAGGATGGGTACCTTGTAGTACATCGAGCGTCATGAACACGGCAACCTCCTGCGACTGTGGCTTGAATTTCCAACGTCTACGGTAGGCATTGTCGTCCCAACGGGGACAAAGCACATCATTACCTCACGCGCCTAATGGAATGGAAAGGAGTTCCCGTGGGACTGTAAACCACCACAACCACGACATACGCCAGAAAATTATGTCGTATAAGACGGCAAAGTTTCCCCATACGTAAACAACCGCCTTAACTATATACTGCCACGCGCACTTCTTGTTTTATTTTGATGCATTCGGGTTTGACCCGCAACAACGGTTAGCAGCGCTCGACGCTGACCGCGCCGCATCGTTCGAGAAGCTTCGCGATTGTAGTAGATGACTTTGTTAAGATGGCGCGCAGCACACGAATAGTCTAGATTATTCCAGAGCTTGCGCGACCACCAGTGATAAGACTGGAAAGTTCGATGCGTGATGTATAAAAGGCGGCGCGTCCCAGCCATGACCAGTATCATCGACGGCCGACGCTCAGTTTGCCGCCGTCACTGTACGCTGTGTATTGCTGTAGTTTGACTTTCCGTTTAAAGGCCACAAGATCGGCCAAATAAAAAGTTTCATCTTGAACACGCCGACGAGTGCCTTCGTTGACGTCACGACCACGTGACAATGTAATTTACAATGGACCACATCTGCCCAGGTAGCATTCGGATACGATAAGCGCCATCCACTGAAATTGGTCTACTTAGCACTTTCCAGGGCTACGAGCCTCGATGGGCTATACCTCAGGAACGCAAAAGGAGACTTCAGGTTCCGACATGTCGCCGGTTCGATCGACACACTCTGTCGACGATATGATCAGGCTAGCAAACAGGCCTCTACACATTGTCTTGGACCGGGCCACCACCTTCATTCGCTGCCACAACCACAACAATCACCTCACGCTCGCCGCTCTAAACGCGCAGTCTGCGATATGGCGGCAGCCAGTTCTTCGATACGGTGTCAGCCTTGTGGTCACTGATCCTCGCATCTTATATTCAAAGTTCAATCCAACTGACCATGTTCTCGTTGATGCTATGAGCAGAGGGGGTCTGAAGTTTCCCCAGCCATGTGTGGTCATGCAGTATTTTGCAGGTACACTGCTTTGGAGCAAGTAACTGCCTGCCAAGGAGTGCGAGAACCTATTTCATGTTCAAAGTAACCAGAGGCCGGTACTGCTAAGCGTCATGAAGTCCCTGCTGGCTGATAGTAAGGACATTGATGTTTGCGCGAGCGGCCACAGTCCAGACATAGTCCGGAAAATAGAGTGAAGTCTGCCTTCACCACATTGCTGAAGATCTACGCAGCTATCAGAAATTATGGCATTACCAGAAGGCAGGTGCATGCTAATCTGGCTAAGCAGATGAAACTTCAGATAATTTCTGGCAACGGAAGTTCACACCTAAGGTGTCTTTTGTGAATGTGAAATATGTCTTTAAAGGCAAGTGCAATGCATATGGCTTTCACGTTGATTGCATATAGTACTCAGTGCAAAAAGTCTTAGCAGATATCTCAAAGCCATGTAATAAATGATGTTGCTATTGCCAAGTGCGTTTCTTTTACCACTTTTGCTGTATTCGGTTTTCATCCAGAAAGAATGTCAGCAACGCTTAGCGCAAACCGCGCCACATTGTTCGAGTAGTTTCGCGATTATTGTAGATTGTTTTGTTAAGATTGCGCGCAAGACGCAAACACTCGAGCTTATTCTAGAACCTGCGCAACAACCAGCGATAACGCTGGAATATTCGACGGCGCTTGTATAAATGCCGACGCGCTTCATCGCTTTTGAGTTGATCGACGGTCGACGCTCTGTTCGCCGCTATCAGTGCATACCGTGTGTATTGCTCTAAATTAACTTTCCGCTTCCCGGCCACAAGTTCGGCCAAATAAACAGTTTCATCTTGAGAACGCCGACTGCTGTCTTCCTTGACGTCAGGACCACGTGACAATGTTTTATAAATGAATGTTAAGCGCTTGTCCATGTTTTACCTCCCCGCGTGTTTTTCTTTTTTTTCCACTGTATCCTTATATTGTTCACTTGCTTACTCCCCGAATGGGCCTCGTGGCGACCGTCCAATGAAAATAAAACCTCCTTGTAACCCTTGAAGCTGCCCTTTCACCCTCCACGGTGGTCAAGTGGTTATTGTGCTCGAATGCTGACCTGCAGGTCACGGGATCGAATGCCGGTCGCGGCGGCCGGATGATCGATGGTGGCGAAATTTCTTGAGACCCTTGTACTTAGATTTAGGCGCATAACACCAGATGTTGTTGAATAACCTTTATTCTGCTCTAGACAACAACAGATGGTCAAAATTTCCGGACCCCCACTCTACGGCGTCTCCCATAATAAAACCGTGGTTTTCGGACGTTAAACGCCAACAATTAATATTAAGGTGCCCTTTCAGGTGTTCTTTTATTTCACTGCCATATTTGTACCATGGCTATAAAATTTTGTTTTCAACTTTCCCGCATGATCATTTCTTGTGTCAATAGTTTAACAGTCGTACGCTATTGGAAAGCTTTCACATTCAGCTCTGACACAAATAATTTAAAGCGAGCGCGCTCCGCGGCTGCTCGAGCGCAATAGCTGCTCAGGCGGCGGAGTAGAGGGGCTAGGTGTGGAGACGTCACGCAGAGAGTGCGGAGGCCTTCTCCTCATCTAGGTGGCTCCGGCTATACACACACGCTTCCGCAACATGAATTTACGAGACGCATAAAATGCGTTGTACCGACGGTCACGTGACCAGGCGGAAAGCAGGAGCCTCGTGAGAGGGTGGAAGTGAACGTGGTTACGCGATGAACGTCAGAGAGGAAGTGCGATTGAAGGAGCATTGAAAAGAGCATATCGAATGACGCTTGCTGAAAGTAGGTCAACCAGATGAAGCGAGACCCCGCGTCCGCATGGCACGAATTGTACCTAGCGAATGCGTTGCGCTGTGGAGGAGTCGGCGCTCCTGTACACGTCACTCCGTGGTAGTGACGCAAGCAGGGCTTCTTTATGGGAGAGCGTTAAGGCCGAACCATATAGAGCGTTTTTGCCGGCGTTTTCCCGGCGTTTCGTACGCCGGCGTGCCTCGACGTCGACGCTACCAGTGACGGTGGCCGAAACGTCCACCTCTGGACGGTCCAGATATCACGGGCGGCAGCGTCGACACTGGAAGCAGTTCGACGGACGCAGAACCAATCAGCGTGCGGCTGGCAACGACTTCCGCTACGTAACGGCGCGCTGCTGCCAAGATGGCTGCCGCCCGCCTCGAATCTAATAAGTCGTCGCCGTGCGCTGTGTGGCCCTTAAGTTCTCAAGTGATGCTTGTATTTGACTTAGCTTGTTCCCTAGAAGCTTCGATAGCAAAGCGCTCGTGATATTTTTGAACTCTTTCCGAGAGCCGTACTCAAGTTCATCGGTAGGCTTAGCAGGAATGAGTGCATTGGCCGAATACGTGGCCTCAAAGATGTGCGGCAGCTTCAAGCTCAGAGGCCATATATTACGAGCCTGTGGTTATTCTTAATGTCAATAGTTGGCACTACAAGTCAAATAAAAAATAGACTTTTCCGCGGCACTGTGACTTGTTTTTTGCACCACAGAACTACAAATGAGACATGAAAGCTATAATCAGGAATATATGTTGTTGGTCCATTAACAGAAACTGTACACTGGTTCACGAGGTGTCAGATTCATTCCCTCTGGTCACACTGTGCGACGCTGAGTTAACGCTCTTCATATGGTTTGCCGCCCTCTCTAACGGCGTTGATGCGACGACGCCGAGGGACGCAACGCCAGAAAACGCCGGCAAAAACGCTGTATATGTTTAGGCATTTATGCCGTTTTAACGTGACAGTGTTAAGAGCTCGTTTCCGAAAAATTCTGGTCTGGGCGTCGGCGTCGATGGTTGTGAGCGAAACAAAACGCACAGACCACTACGATACTGCCTAATGCGAATTCTGAGCGCAGCTTCGTGTTGGGGCAAGGCCAACTGTGTTTGAAGCATTGGCTTTCCGCAAGGTATCGACTACGCCATAAATATTAATTTTGTGAAGTTGGACAGCCCCCACTGAGTCATTATTCGTCTTTGTGCAAATAAGCGAGGAACCTGCTACATATATGTAAAGTATTATCTAGACTTTGTTGATGCTGCATGTGGATGATGACGATGAAGAATTTTGGCTGAGCACTTTGCAATGGGTGGGAAGCATTAAACAATACACTCGTTGCGCAGTTAGCGTTGTGTAATGACTGTTTGCTATTTTACTACTCTGCCGCGCTCTATGACATAGGTGTACGCCATTTCTTGTCCGACATGACGCCGCTATAGGGCGTTTTCTCAAATTAGTTTTAAGCACCAGCGCGGCTCTGAGATAGAAGACTCGACTGCCACACAGACGGCCCGAGTTCAAATCCCAGTAGCTCCTGGGTATTTTTCTCGTAATATTTTTTCTTGTCTACCGGTTACGCCACCGACGACAACGGCTACGCCGCTCAACGCAGTAACGGGCGCCTAAGAACGGAGCTCTAAAATCGGTGTTGTCCATGAGCAAACAAGTGCGATTAATGGAAATCGATACAAGGCCCCCTGCGTGGCAAGCAGCCGTCCTACCACTGAGCCCCGCTACTGCATCAAAGTAATTCAAGAAAAAATGCTATACAGGTGTTATTTAGTGCGAGCAGTCACGTTGGAAAGTGTAAAATTGCTTGTCAGAAGCGTAAAATCCCACCAGGTGCCGCAGCAGCTGAATTACACAATGGCTGCGTGGTTTAATTCTCCCCAATCATTACAAAAGGCTCAGCCATAATCGTTCATCGTCATCAGCCACACCATCAACAAGGTGCTCATAATGCCTTAGAGATGCGTTATGGGTACCTCGCTAACACGCAAAATGAAGAATTGTGGTGCAGTAGGTACTTCGCATCTGCATTTGCAGTAGCCATTCTATGATAGTTCATAACTGCGAAAAGTTCCTTTCCTCGCTACACATATGTGAGGTCTCGACCCAGAAGCGGAGCCTGGCTATCGAATGAGAAGGCGATGCGAACGGTGCCCGACTACGATATCGTGCACTACTCTTGAACGCGAAGCTCAAGCGCCCGCGAAGTTTTTGCTTAGCTGGGAAATAAATACAAATATTAGCCTGATGATTAACCGCTTTCTCGTCTTAACAGCGAAGCTGTCCGTGGTCAACACTTCATTGCCGCCGTCGTAACACTTAGCGCTGGTCACGTGGCCTTGCGGTGTTGCTGGAATCAACACCCCTTAGATTTCTAAGGGATTTCCAATGCTTAGAGTGACGTCACTCTAATTGTCCATGCGACCAGTGACTTCCGCTATTCCGGAGCGTCGCGCTCGCTTCTTGTGGTGTTGAAGAAGTCGGCGATGGGTGCAAAATGCTATGTCATGTCTTGGAGAAGATTTCTTGGACACAAGTGAATCAGTGTATAGATAATTTTACCGTTGTAGTAAAAACCCGACCACACCAGATAATGGTCTTATTGCTCTAGAACTTCACTTTTTCTTTAGTGTCTCTGCTTTCCGCGCTGCGACCTTCTTCTGCGCATTGTCTAGGACATCGTCATTTTTGAGTCTGCAGAAACAGTTGAAAATAACATCGGAGTGGTTTGCGAATTAGGCTGCTAAGCGCAAGATAGAATGTAAAACATTGACCTTCAACTGGCATCTCTCCCGATCTATTTCTATGATTCTTCCTGCTTGTTCGCCTTGATATGTCATCGTTGTGATGAAGTCTTCTGCAGAGAAGTGCAGCTCAAAAACCTGCACGCGCTAGTTACAAAAAGCGGCTGTTTTAATAAACGCGGTACTCGTTCAACACACTACGCGTAGATATAACTCGTGAGTAGCTGCACCTTGATAATTTTAACTGTGCTATACACATGACGTAATTCACAAAAACAAAAAGAAAACCACCTTCCGAGGAGGGTTTGTACATATTTTTTGTCATGAAAAAACAGTATATTTTCCGTGTGTTTTTTTGCACCGTGTCATGAGAATGTGATCTTTTTGCATTATAGCGTATAATGCAATGTGAACTCATTGCATTATACGCTTTGCATCGGATGATCGTTGCATATTTGCTACACCATATTGTAAGAAAGAAACTTAGCGCAATTTATAATTTCCACAAAGCACTCACAGAATCACACACGTACACACCGAAGACACACACACCACACACAGCGCTTACTACCAACTGTTTATTCTGAATGACAGGTCAGCTTATATACGTACACGTTGGAGCGCGAAAGCAATGACCAACAAAGATGCGCATCAGCGAGAAAACAATAAACGATGCAGGAACGAGCCACCACCCATCAACGTAGAAGTAAAACTCTTAAAAAAACGAAAAAACGAAACCAGATAATCTGCTAGCAGCAACAGCTTGTCTCGAGAAAAGATATTTCCTTTTGATGCTAAACCACAGACGGCTCGCTAACAAAACGATCCTTATTCTTTTCTATCAAATATGCTTCCAAAGATACACGTGCGGACAATTTGACACTTCTTCCCAGAACCTGCGTGTCTGTAAACCGTGGTTCACAACCACATGCGGCAGCATGTGCCACAAGTTGGGTGTACTTATCCTCTTTTTTCTTATATTTTTTGAGCATGCTCCTTTAGCCGGTCATAAAGGCATCTTTCGGTTTGAACGATGTACACTTTTCCGCATGATAAAGGAATTGAGTATACAACCCCCGTGGAGCACTTAACGAAGGCCTTCTGATGTTTCTTCTGGCAACCGCGTCTCTTGCCATTGCAAATGCGCGGGCACAGGTTGGCGAGCTTTTCCGGCGCCGAAAATACTAGCGAGACACCATGTCTTGCAGCCACCCTTTAGGGGCGAAGCTCCTTATAGCGGCACCCGGTCGTCCGTCGTAGTGTGTAACCAGTCTTAACGCTAGTACCAGATCTTGACCTCCAAGGTGGTGCCGGTGGGAGATTTCTCCTGTGCGTTGTTGAACACATTAGTGGAGGCACGCATTAGTGGAGGCACGCATTAGTGGAGAGCTCGGGAAATTTCGAAAACCTGGGGATTTTAACGCGCATCTAAATCTAAGTGCACGGGTATCAAGCATTGTCGCCTGCTCTGAAAATGCGGCCGCCGCGGCCGGGATTCAATCCGGCGACCTTCGGGTCAGCAGTCGAGCACGATAACGACTAAACCACGGGTTCTCAATCTTAGATTCCGCAGAACCGAGGGGTTCCGCGAAGGACATCGTAGGGTTCCGCGAGCGGCCACAACGAATGCACCCCGCTCTCATTTTACCCTCATTAGGAACAAATTTATTTATTTAGACAAGCACATTTGCTTGCATTTTGCATTTATCGAAGCTATCGCACGCCGCATCGGCACATCGGTTGTCTACGGGTAGCGAGAGGCCCACACGGTAGCAGGACTAAAGACCAGTCATCTAGTGCGCGCCATGAAATTTGCACGCTTTGCGGACCCGTGGTGACAGAACGCGCGGAGCGCTGGTAATGAACGAAGGGGCGGACCGTTTGGCTGGAGGCAAGACAGGCCAAGCCGCGGACCACATCACCCGGGAGGACACTTCGACACCTGGAGCGCCAAGAGCAATCCTTGAATTTCAAAGACTAGGCACGCAAACTAAAGCTGCCCCCCATCCTAACTGAAACAGGAGACAAGCACGGGACTGGCGTCACCTCTAAACAAACACTTTCCCGCATTTACACAGGTTACACAGAATGTACTTTCATAGATACAGCAACAAATGTACATGGTGCGAAGCAACGCCGACATTGCAACACATTACATATCAGTGCACACAACGTCCGGAGGCTGCCATCTCGCCTCTGTTCAATAACCATTCCCTGAATTGGTCGGGGGAGGCGCGGTTCGCGGAACCGACAATGGGAAGCCAACTTGCGACCCTTGACCCGGCCCGGCGAGCCGCTGTAGCCAGTGGGGCCCTGGAAGAGGGGCACCACCCAGCCTAACCATTCCAAACCCTGATATGAATAAATGTTTGTTCTCTCTCTCATGCTCGTGAGCGTTCGAACCCGTTCAGACGATATTAACGGGCACCTCGGGGCTTGATTTTTGGCCCATGGTGCGTCGGCGTTCACGTGGCACAGTTCTTATACACGGTGATTTACTACTGCTCTATGTCGGTTTTGTAATCAAGACGCGCAATGAGCGCTTTGATATGCGTAAGAGGCGTCGCTTCGTGCCGCCTGTAGGCTACGCGAGCATTTAGGCGTAGCTTACGAGCGGTACGTGTATCAGTCGACGACCGTTCCGCTGTGCGACCGGCATGCCTTCTTTTTGTTTTGCCAAAAAATAAAAGAGGCCTCTGTATATTTGGCGCATAGTTTGCGTGAACGCATTGCTTACGATGCGCGGTGCCTGAAGCATACATTTCATGGTCGGCGGGCGCTTAACTCGACTCGCGGAGCGGCGCCGGGGGACATCGCAAGTCAATGTATTATCCAGAGTTCTACATCAACGGCGATTGCGTTCGATAATAAAGAAAAGAAAACAGGTCACCGCGGGCAGTGTTAAATACTGTGGTTGAGCACGTCGAAATTCGTTATCACCCCTCCCCCCCGCCCCCCCCCCACGCTTTCGATTGTCTTCATGCTCAAGAGTGCCACAGCACTCTCGAAAAGCTGTTGGGATTCCCCAAGGCCAGAAAGTTTGAGATCGCCTGCAGTAGACCACTCTGTCAGCTATAGAATATTCTGAATCACGGAGGGGCGTAAAAGCTGTTTTATTGAACCCAGCGGTTTTAGTTGCGGAAAAAAAGACGACAAAGCGGGAATTACTGAACTGAAATTCTACGTGAGGACAACAAACCATTTCCTAAGCTTCGTTGCACGGTGAACGCCCGCATGTGCCACAGCATAGCGGTCTAGATAGTCACTAGCGCCACTTCCGGCGTCGTTACGACAGCAAAACTTACGGTGCAGAGGAGGGTAAGGAAAGTGAGGGTGGGGACGAGGGAAAGGTGGAGGGGAACGCCACGGGCTCCGCTGTTTCCTCATTTTTCGCGCCGCGAGCGCGTAGCTGCCCCCTTTTTCTTTCTTTTTTATGGCACAGACAAGGGCACGCTGCAGACCGTGTAATCGACATGAACGCGCCCGTCACAGACTAGCGCCTCCTATAATTTGGAAAAAAGCAGGGGACGCGTTGCACTGTCGAAGCATGGTGGTAATTGTATCACGGTAAAGCGCTCTCATCGCTCTCATAGTAACGCCTCCCGCCATGACGCTGATGCATCCAGTGTTACACTATGCCATCTTCGACCATCTTCGACGTGTTTGTATCAGCGACAACGAGGAACCGAAAGTACCAACCCTTGCACACAAAGCAATTTACCAAATGCATCATTTATGTCATGTACTGTTGCTGATCGCACTTTTGCCTTCAATCTGGTGGTCTTGCTGAAAACTACAAGGTGGCCGGCGTTGGTGTGGCTATTGCAATGAGAGAAATCAATTTTGAACCTTTGGTCTCAATTGCGTACAATATAAATCCTTTCCACGTTATCGTATGCGGGCAACAAAATGTTTCGGAATGCATCTGTGTTTGTGTTTTATTATTTCTGTTCGATGAATACTTATCACCTCATGAACAATCGCTCACACTCGCTTACAAACTTCGAAGTGTGCCTACTTCAACCCATCTTCGCCATCTTTGTTAAGGGGGCGGGAAAGCGCGAAACCGATACCGGAAAACCGGAAACAGCAAAAAAAACCTTACAGTATAAGCTTTCTCGCAATGCAATAATTATTTAACATAAAAAGGAAAGTAATAGCAATTAGGTTTTCCTTTATGCTACGTAACCTCTAAATAATTACTTTCGAGGACTACATGCAGCAGCGTAATAAAAAAGTGTACGCTTCGGCTCGGCAGAGTTGGCTGTCCTGCCACAGAAAGTTGTCGCCAGGTATGATATAATTGGTAAAGCATTTAGCGTGTTTTCATCATCCAACACACACAACAGAAGGGAAGGACCGAGTAACAGCCGACGAAGACAGCGCCTGTCATCGTCGGTTTTGACTACGTCCTTGTCTTGTGCACTACATGCTGAAATAGAATATACCAACATTGACGGGCTTACGCCACAGAACGCTATTTCATTTAAAGCACCATATACTTTGTTGCGGGACTGCGGTAAGCCGCCCCGCTTGTCTAGGAAACTAGATAGTAGGCTTGACGGTGGTGGTGCTGTTCATTTAGCGTTTTCCTCTTTTTTAGATGCGAAGCACCTTTTGCGCTGGGCTGTGTCCGTAGTTACATTCGCGACCGTCCGCTTTCTACCAGCTATCATAGCCATCTAAGCGCGCGCTCGCGCCAAGAAGTCTTCTTCCTCTTGTTCTTCGACGGCCTTGATGATGAGACGTGCTGAACACTTTAGGGGCCCGGGCTGCCGAATGCCGTCCGAGCTTGGCGTAACGCAGACAAAACCATGTGTGCTCCAACGCGCTAGCGCGTTCGGGCCTATGTATGGCGCTAGGTACGATGCCGTGCACTCTATGGGTGCAGAAGCGCGATGAACCCGCGTGGCGTGCTCTAACAAGAGTTCGGGACGAGTAACAGCAACAGCCACTACAGTAAATTCATGGTGTGCTCCACTTGCAAGGACGCGTTAGCATCGGGCAAGGTGCCCGTGATGAACGGAACTTTAAGCCGACCCATGCGCTGCTTCGCATCCCCACATGGTTCCCTTTGCAGAGAGATGATGTAATTTTTTTAGATGGGAAGCAGCTTTTGCACTGGGCTGTGTCCGTAGTTCCATTCGCGAACGCGTCCGCTTTCTACCACATATCATAGCCATCTGAGCTAGCGCTCGTGCTACGGAGAAGTTTTCTTCCTCTTGCTCTTCAACCGCCTTGATGATGATACATGCAGAGCCCTCTAGGGGCCCGGGCTGCCGTGTGCTGTCCTAGTTTGGCGTAACGCAGACAAAACCATGTGTGCTGGCACGCGCTAGCGCGTTCCGGCCTGTGTGAGGGCCTGGGTAAGACGCTGTGGCCTCTCCCCCTTACACTCTCTCAGCAATCATGTGATAGCGTCCGCGAATGAGATTCTGCAGACGCGCGATGAACCCGCGTGGGGGACTCGAACAAGAGTTCGGAACGAGTAACAGCAACAGCAAATACAGTGAATTCATAGTGTGCCACACTTGCAAGGACGCGTTAACATCGGGCAAGAGCCCTTGATGAACAAACTTTAAGTCGACCCATGCGCTGCTTCGCATCCCCACATGATTCCCTTTAGTGGGGGATTGTGTAATTTTAGGGGCGAAGCTCCTTATAGCGGCACCCGTTCGTCCCTCGTAGCGTAGTATGTAACCAGTCTTACGCTTTGACCTGCAAGGTGGTGCCGGTGGGAGATTTTTCTTGTCCGTTGTTGAACAATAAAAAATTCGCAGCGTTAGCTAAAAGCCGACTTCTTCTGTCTCTCATTCCCATTAGCAGCCATTCTTTACCTCCAAGGTAGTGCCTGGTGAGATTTCTCCTGTGCGTGATTAAACAATAACAATTTTGTTCAAAACGCCGTTGATTGATGAAATAAACCAACAAAAGGCGCCAGATGTTTTGTAAAAGCAAAACGAAAGAACGCCAGATGTTTCTAAAGCAAAACGAAAAGACGCCAGCTGCTTAACGAAAGACGCCAGATGTTTTCTAAGCAATGGTTTTCTAAACAATGAAAATTCACAGCGTACATGTAAAATTAAAGTGCGCTGCAAGTCGTCATAACTCATCGAACCTTTAGTATAAACGCGCCCGATCTCACGTCGGTGATGATGTACTGGGCAGAATTCACGGAAGATTCACGGTTTACCGATGAACCTCCGCAGCTTCGCCCAATCATCATCATTCACTCTGTGGATATGCTGTGATTTTTTTTTTAGGAAAAGGGTGCTCGATATACAGGACTGCGTTGCAGTAAGCTGTCCCGTGTACGTTGGTGACAAGTCAGTACAAACGGAACTTCTCAATAGAGCCACATGAATAAAAGTGACAACCTTCTGGTCTTCAGTTACAGCGGTAGCTGTGGCGCAAGCTGCTTTCATAATTTTTTTCTGAAATTATGCGCCTAATATGAAAGTACTCTAAGCTATGTCATGGAACCCAGCTATTTTCCGCAAGAAACGAAAAACCTTAACTAAAACTCTGGATTGTTATAGGCAGGCGCCGCTACAGTGATGGGACTACCACCGCAAACACTATCCGATTGCGCCCGTGAGCTGTTGCTTACTCAGAGCAGTTGGCGTAAAGAAACGGCAGGTGGCGTTTAAGTGGAGAACAACGAAGATTGCGCTGAGAACCCGCTCACCTTGTGTTCTTTCTGTGAGCCTTACCCCTCATATTGCAATCTTAATTTGGGGTCATTACATGCTGAAGGCGAGAGGGAAGGTTTGAGATAACAAACAAAATCAGGAACCCTTGACCTATCGCTATTGGGCGCGAGGACATACCATGGCGCCGCCATTCGGAGGCGTCCGTGTGACGTGCAAGGTTGGATTGCTCCGCCTGCGCTCTCCCACTCAGCCTGCAGCCGCCTTCGCGTCTTCCTTCTTATCATTATTGTTGTACTTCACGTTGACGAAATTAGTAAAATACTGTTGTCGCTTCGTCACTGACTACGAAATGCGACAAAACTGCTCCGAACAGAAATATTACGTTCCTCAAAATGACTGACACCACCTTGGCTGCCGGCGTCGTCTGCTACGGCCACCGATGTGGAAGCCACAGGGGGCGAGCGCGCTGCTTTTCTAAAAGGTAAACAACCATTTTGTGTCGAAACTAAGCATCTAATGGGCTTTAGCGTTTGCTTGAGACAAAGAAACATATTTTAGCTGCAAGAAATGCGTCAAACGTGGACACCGTGTAACATCATTCCATGTGGGTTCGCATGAGACGGGTCGCAGTTGGCACGAGAAAGAAATGGCATGAGCAAATTTGCATTCCTGTTTAGTACACGTGGTCCTATAGTATAAAGCATGACGCGAGCGGTTTGTCCGCTTTGTGGGAAGCAACCCAAAATGCTTGCTTCTGCATGCAGCCACAATCTTTCTCAAGTTATTGGAGGCAAACTCAGGGTTGTAGCTAGATATCATTTTACGTAAGCGCATGTTTTTTTTCTGCGGCACAATTTTAGGATTTATCTGTTGCTCCTTATTGCGCGAATTGTCTACGGTTTGGACACGGTGCATTTTCGATCGCCATCGAGCCACATCGGGATGAAAACTTTCTACGATTTACTCCGTTCTGCAGTTGGCACAAATGGGCCAGTCGCGATTGAAAAATACGGTCCGGATAGGGCTCAATTGCGAAGGTAAATGTACTGTGTGCCAGCCGTCCGCATACTTTGCTCATTTGAATGCACTAGCTTGCCGCAAGGGGTGGCGTACTGTGGTCTAGGTGACAATTTTATGCTTATGAAGCGCGAAAAACACAGGACGAAGCAGAGATACCCACAGGACAAACACTTGTCCTCTGTGTATCTCTGCTTCGTCTCCGTGTTTTTTTTTTTCGCGCTTCATAAGCACGAACCGATTCCAACTAAATCAGATAGCTGTGTTCGCAATTTTATGTGTTAGTGAAAATACCAGTGTCTAGAATTTACAACTTAATACATAAGCAGTATGACACTTCGCGGCTGCTGTTAGAAGGCGAATCAATGCATGAGGCCCGTGTACTTGAATTTATGTACACGTACGGGCCTCAAGCTCAATTTCGACACCATAGAGGTGTTCGAAATTTCCGGAGCTTTCCACTACGACGTTCCTCACAATCATATTGCGGTTTTGGACGTCAAACCCCAACAATTGTAGAAGGTGAATTAGTGTTTCAAGCTAGCCATGATGTCGCCCGTAGCGCAACATAAAGAAGTCACACTGGATGGGCTCCTTCTACAGACATCCGCTATAAGCAAGTAACCCCATGAGCTGGAAATAATAATAAAGGAATGTCAGGTGAAAGCGGTATCAGGCTCTTGCAAAGGAGGGTAACGGTGAAAGTGAAAGCTCACACTAGACTCGCACTGTGGCACGGAGCAGTATAAAGTACCATGCCGCGGATAACTCTGACTGCACTTTCCCACATTGTGTAGCCTCTAGGTGTCCGCACAGATGAAGTGAGAGCAAAACAACGCTGTTCAAAGCGGAAAACGCCAGAAATCGCGGTTAAAAGCAACGCGTTCAACCATCCGCTTCCCTTCGCCGGAGCAACGTGAGATCACGTGATCAAACACTGCATGTCAGAACGATCGCAGCGCCCGCATCTCCAGTGGTGGGCCTCGCGTCGAATATTGGGATGAAGCGAAGCTTGGTGAGTGCGTGCGTGATCTGGTGATCTTTTCTTTTTTACTTTCTTTCTTTCTTTTTTTCTTTCTTTTTTTGCCATTGCGTAATGTTTCCTCCTAACGTAAGCGCTCAGTTTTATTATAGATAGCGGCCAGGTGCGTAGCCAAGGGGGGGGGGTTGGGGGGGTTTCAAACCCCCCGAAATTTTGCAGCTTTGTTTGCGTATATATACACGCGCACATACAAACGCACGCACAAACATACATAAAGTATGGTTCAGCCCCCCCCCCCCCCCCGAAAAAAATTTCTGGCTACGCCCCTGATAGCGGCCGTCCCCCGAACGCCGTATTGGAGTCAATCAGCTTGGCGTCTATTATGTTCTGTTCAAGGTTCGTCAGCCTCTAGAACGGCCCAACGAAAGGACCATCACGCGATCGTGGAAACGCGAGTTAGGAATTCAATTTTTTGGAAGACAGTATTTTTCTCAATATGCAATTTCTGGTATCGACATTTAGGGGCGAAGCTCCTTAAGGCGGCACCCGTTCGTCCCTCGTAGTAGTGCGTAACCAGTCGTAACGCTAGTACCAGATCTTGACCTCCAAGGTGGTGCCGGTGGGAGATTTTTCCTGTGCGTTGTTGAACAACGAAAAATTCGCAGCGTGCGCGTTAACTAAAAGCCGAATTCTTCTGTCTCTCATTCCCCATTAGCAGCCATTGGCATGTTCCAGTAGGAAACGTTAGTAGAAGTAGAAGAGTAAGTGTTAGCTAAAAGCCGACTTCTGTCTCTCATTCCCATTAGCAGCCATTGTTTACCTCCAAGGTAGTGCCTGGTGAGATTTCTCCTGTGCGTGATTAAACAATAAAAATTTTGGTCAAAACGCCGTTGATTGATGAAATACACCAACGAAAGACGCCAGATGTTTTCTAAAGGCAAAACGAAAGAACGCCAGATGTTTCTAACGCAAAACGAAAAGACGCCAGCTGCTTAACGAAAGACTCCAGATGTTTTCTAAAGCAATGGTTGTCTAAACAATGAAAATTTACCGCGTACATGTAAAATTAAAATGAGCTGCAAGTCGTCATAACTCATCGAACCTTTAGTATAAACGCGCCCGATCGCACGTCGGTGATGATGTACTGGGCAGAATTCACGGAAGATTCACGGTTTACCGATGAACCTCCGCAGCTTCGCCCACTCATCATCATTCACTCCGTGGATATGCTGTGATTTTTTTTGCGTTGTCCAGCAGATCGCTTTTAATCCGCCAGCATGAAATATTTCAATGAAGCGCCCACAGGAAGTTTGCTGTTCTTCCTTTGGTTTTTGCATCTTCAGTATACCGAATTCGTATGCTCCAGCTGATCTTGTTTTGAACGAGTCTATCTATGTCAGTGGCCTAGTTATCAAGGCACTCGCTTTCCAATACCAAACCCCAGCACCAAATAGAACATTTATTTCGTTTGATTTATTATTTCTTTGATGCGCGCCAGCTGTGGGTGTGGAGGGATTTTGAAGCAGGTTTTTTGAAGCACCAGTATCACTGACTTCACAGGTCGGTTAGTACAACCTTCGCTTGAAAATTCAGGAACTCTTACCTTAAGCGGTAAATGGAGGCAAGCGAATCTTGGCGTGCCCGCGCCCGACGTACTGCTCACATTTATTTATTTATTTTTATTTATTTATTTATCATGTCACAGTGCTCCCTTGTGTCTCCTTCCCCGACCAAGGAATTGGACGTCATTCACGTGATTGGCAGCGCAACACTTCAGTTGCTACAAGCGAACGACGGTCGTGCGTTCACGCCGAGGCTACAATAAAATGAGACAGCGTGTAATGCAACGTGAAACGACAAGTGACATCAATAAAAGATCACATTATCATACCACAGCGGCGAATCGCCGACAAGCACCCGATCGAGAGAGTATGAATTATGGGGAAACGGCGCATACAAGTAGGCAGGGAACTGGCGAAATTTAAAGGGCCGCCATTCTGTACCTTTTTCGCATACGACACCGCCACCGATATCTGTGGATCATAAGAAGCCTCGCTTGAAAAGGGAAAACAAAGCCCTGGCGAGCTGTAGTAAGTAAACGAAATCTTCTCCGCCAGCTGCATGTACCGGAGGCGCGACCTTGTGCGCATTCTACAGAAGAACGCACACTTCTGCCACACGGATTGGTCGAGGCTCGAGTAAACGTCCCGAACAGGAGACGTACGTGAGAGCTGCGACCAATGCAGCAGTGATCGCAATGGGAAAACAGATCATTCCCTTTTGTGTGTCTGCAGGAGAAAATTCTTTTTGCTGTACAGACCCGCGAGTGCCCGAGTTACGGGGATGAACGAGAGAACGGGAGCTGCTCGAGGGGGGCTCGTTCTTCGTTAGACGCAATCAAATGAAAGCAATGCTACAAATAAGACGAGGACATCATAGGGGGTATTTATTTGTTGTTTTGAACTGCAGTGTAGTACCTACGACATAAACTGAATGAAGTAAAGTGGACGAAGAAGCACACTTTCCGTTGGCGGGGCCCGAACCAGAAACGCTCCAAATTACGCGTCTTAAGCTCTACATTTGGTAGAGCATCATCAACTTTCCTGCTAACCGTGAACCACTTCCGTTCGTTATTTAGCGAATTGGTATAAACCATAGAACTCATGTCCGACCGTAGTGGGCACTACAGCAGATCAACTCATAGCTCCTATACGATCTGAAATTCTTTCATCACGTCAGAAACGCGGTGACAAATCTTTTTTTCCATAGAATATAGCACATATTCGCTGCATTGGTTCACGCATTAGCCATCGATATCGGTTCCGTTAAATCGTACTACACGAATAACCAGGAAAAGCACTCCTTATAAGATTATGTAGTCTTTGTGTGATGAAATGCGAAGCGCCGAGCGCGTGTGTCAATGGTATCGAGTGCATTACTTGTCAACTAGAAAATTGTGGTGCGGTCCGCTGAGGCGTGTCCAGTCTCCAAAAACCGTAGTCTTAATTCTGAGTAGGGCTCCCTGTTTTCGGAGTTTATTGAATGGGAAGCATTTTTTACCCAACCATAGGCACTTTGGCCGTTTCTATCTATCTATCTAGCCGCCAACGTCTCGGCGCTCTCCTGGTGGTCTCCATAACTTGTAATATACCAACATTGGCATAGCAGGGGATCAGTGTACCACGATGACGATTCTCTGGTCATGACATGAATAAATCAAAATGCCTATCGCATACGTCATAAAATCCTTTCCCACTGTCACGTGTGTCACACATCCGCATATCACAGTTCATGTTACGCGGGTATGTGCCACAGGTGATTCGCAGTCTGAATCAAAACATTAATGGCGAACTTACACATTGAAAGGCAAGGCAAATGAGTGAGCTCAAGACAGAACGCCTCTGGAAGAAGCTCGACTGCCATCCACTCGTCCGCATGGTCCGCCAGAATGACGCAGTGTTCTCTTAAGCTCATATGAGGTTGGGCAATGCCCTCATGCTGACCAAGGATGACGTCAGATTGATTTAGAGCCGCTTTGTGACACGCGAAGAAACCTCCGCGATGTGCCCTGACGACATACGGCATTCCGGGCACCGACCGCTATAACGCAACTTACCTCGACGCTGCGGACAACGTGTTATGGCTTCCCGCATGCGCTAACTGGCTATAAGAACGAGCAGGTACACAGGGATGTCCTGACCAATGTGGCCAAGATGAACGCAGGCGTCATGGGTAGCCTGACGGCCTCAAGTTTATACGGCCTGTCCGAAGGGTAGCGAAGGCGAGGAGGAGACGACTCCCAGGTCATTGAACGCGGGGTGGTGAGGGGCCCTTCAGGATCGAGATAGCCGACAGCGCAGAATGCAACAGCTGCGCTGTCGAAGCAACTATTGGGCCCCTGTTGTGTTACTGCCCGTCTTACGCAAACGAGAGGCTTCACTTCACCTCCGTATGGCGCTACATGACCTAGAGGGAAACTTTAGATTTCCCCGCCGAAAAGACATTGGGACCACGACACTGCACACCACACTTCCGAAAGGCAACGAAAGCGCTGCTGCAACATTGGATACCGTAGCGATTTACTGCCTGTGACAGCAAAAGCAGAACTGCTGTTACGTCGGCTGCAGCAGTTTACTCGCCTCCTCTCTAACCTTTAATCCTGTTCCCCTTTCTTCACTGTAGGGTAGCTGACCGGGCTCAGCCCTGTTTAAAATTATCGTGACCGCTGAAAAAATCGGTTGAGTTTGGGTAGTCCAGGAAATATATTTTTCTGCCTCAGAAATTAATTGATGCTCAAGTGTAGGGTATAAAATGGTAGACGTATAATTGGTCTTTCTAAGAATATTTGTTCCTAACAACGGATTTGCTTTCAATATTATCAAAAAAATATCAAACAAACAAATATGCATCAAAAAGAAACAAGATCATGAAAACATCACTGCTCCTTTACACAGGGTGAACATAAAAAAGTAATCGAATTATACGTTTTGAGCGCAAAGCTCTCATAGAAATATAGTGCGAATATAGGCTCTGTAAGTGCGCACGTTATTTACATGAGTATAAAAAGATAGGCACTAGTAGCTACCATGTCACCGCGCGAAGCAGTTTCTCGACGCAGTGAAACAAATGTTGGATGCACATGTATCGCAAGAAATTTTTTTGTGCTCTACTTTCCTAGCATAGTTAGCATTTCTGGTATTCTTGAATTTTTGTAGTTGGTGCTGGGGACCCTGAGGGGCCATCCTGTGTATTCGTTGATATAAACAGTGTGGACAGTTCCGAATCTGCAAAAACCTGTTTTTGTACCCTCATCTGACTTTTCTTGTCCTTCATATGCAGCCTAATACCATACGGACCTTCAGATTTCACCATTTTCTCATCCACGTGAAGGTTCCGACGCGGTTGAAAAAATAGCGCAGAAGAATTGTTCATGTGTTGCAATAGAGAATGCACGGGGTGAAGCTTCCCGTGGGGTACGACGGTCATCTTCTACGGATCAGAGGCACTCAAGAAGGCAAGCAACCCCTTGAACCTTTTCCGTCGCATCAATGACGGTGGATGTAGGCCTGGAAATACGTGTCGTCAACACAAATAGCAATGAAGGCGTGGAGTTTGAACGATTCCCATGTGCACCGGAAGTGCGACGAACTTCGCACCTCCTCTTCATTAAGCACCCTCCAGGATCCTTCCCTCTCACCGTACGTTGGCTTTTCGAAAATATGCATCCAAGCATACTTAACTATGTTATTAAATATCTCTCTGACGACTTCTGCGGTGAAAAACAACACGAAGCCGCCGCGCGGCACTCTGGAGCGCTGGGTCAAACTAAACTCCGGGCCATCTTCGCGGAGAGAACGTCGTTAATTTGTGATCTTCCCGCAGCGACGAAATTTAACTGTTACGCGCGGTCGCCTATTGCATAAGATAACGGGTGTTCAAATTTATGTTTTATGGTTTTGTTGAAATGCAGCAATGGGAAGAACGTGAAAGCGAATTCTTCAGATAAGTAATGTAGCCAGGGGTACACAAAGTGGGACAATAATTATCGCTGTCAGTCGCCCAATTAACTAAGATTTAATAATGAACTTTTGAATGAGTGCAGCAAGCGGTCATGTTTGTATTGAAGAGTTCGAGGCAGTCGCATTTCTACACAGTTCCGCTTGGAAGAATTCTTCTAGCATGTCTGTGCCTGAGATATGCCGCTGCAAAGTTTAATTGCGGTTTGCCCGATTACGCAAGCAAGATAGTGAGGATCAGAGCATTGTTTCTCTCTGCTGTGACAACCAGTCGCCTCTTCCTGTCGCCAGCCGGCAGCAATAGGGTAACCATTATCATCCTTGCCTATGCCTTCGGCCCGTTGACAGATTAAAGGCCGCACGCAACTGCCGCGGCACATCGGGCAGGAGTTGGGCCCCAGTGCTCACTGTCTTGCATGCGTAGTCATGCAAACCGCGATTAAACTTTACAGCGGGATATCTCTGGGCACAGACATGGTAGAGAAATTTTTTAAGTGTAGCTGTGTAGAAACGCGACTGCCTAAACTTTTCAATACAAACGTGCCGGCTTGCACAATCATTAAACATTTCAATATTTCTCAGATAATTGGGCGCCTGACAGTAATAATGATTGGCTCCATTTGTGCCCCACTGGATATAAACCTATCTGCAAATGTGGCTATCACGTACCTCCCAGTGCTGAATTTTAAGAAAACCATAAAGCTCAATTTTTAACATCCTGCATGTGTGTGTGAGAGAGCGCCAAGAGTAGTTTTGGGAAGAAATTCTGTTCCTGCATATTGTTGCGTTTAAAAGAGGATTTCTTATCCATATTGCAATGAGGGAGAAGAAACGGATGTACTTGATCGTGAACATATGAAAAAAAGATCTTTGTTTCAAACGTGATTTATTTGGCAATGACGCACTAGTCACCGTAAGGTTTTCAGAACCGATCGGTATCCAGCAAATTAAAGAAATGAAACAATAAACAAGGAATGAACGACGTGTCTAATGTCGCACTGCAAGCGCAAATCCGCACCGAAAGCACGTTCTAAGTGACGCCAACTGTTCATTGTTATTCAAGACCTCTTTGGTGTACACCGGTACACCGCCAAAGTCTTTCTCAAATATCAGCGTCGTAATAAATGCAGTTTTAATGCTCACAACGCACGCCGACTACGTACTTTCATGCGCACCGAAGCGCAGAAATTGGCCCATAGTACCCCTGCTGCCACTTTGCAGACAAGTGGCGGTAACTCGAGCATTTTCGTAACACGCGCGGCACATTGACAAAGCGTCACCGTTTGGCCACCTCTCCTATTCTACTCCCGTAGCCCAGGAGAATCATCGCACTGGGAATTTGATATTCGTAAAGCGCGCTCTAATCGCTCTCATAGTGACGCCTCTCGCCATAAACGCTGACGTGCGCGGTGTTACGCTACGCGACCTTTGGTGTGTTTGTGATAGCGACCATGAGCAACCAAAAATAGCAACCATCTGTGCAACGTAATTTATTAAATGCACCGCTTCTCTCACGCACTGTTTTTGATCGCAATTTTCCTCTCCATTGGTGTTCTTGCTAAAGACGGCCAGGTCGCCGCCGTCAATGTTGCTATTGCGATGACAGAGATCCGTTTGCAGTGGCGGTCTTATTTTCGTATACACTACAACTTTCCTATTTATTCCGTGCGGACACCGAAATGTCTCGCACTGCGCCGCCGCCTTGTTTACTTCCTGTTCGATGTATATATATCAGCTTATGAACGATCGTTTATGTTCGATTACAAGCTTTGACGTGTGCTTGCTGCAAACCATTGTCGCCATTGTTGTTTACATGGGGTTACAAAGCGCAAGATCCACACCGTACAGATATAAACGGGCTAAAAAAATTCTTCCACAAGATAAGCTTATTCACAAGGCAATAAAGATTGAATATAAAAAAATTGCAGTGGCTTAGCTCGGCTATGCCAGGATATACATAGCGTTAGCAAAGTTTCAGCTGATTATTCTTAGTTTTCCAGATTGTCTAGGATTATCAGCCTCCTTCTGTTCATTCTTCGTACGCTGAACCGCTAATTACCAGGCAACTACTTCGGGATCCCATGAGATAACCTTCTCGGCTCTTCTGCGCCGTTGAGCAGCATTTGCGCTCTCCTTCTCCATGGCGTTACCCACCTGCAAACGCCAGTCAGAGGCGCAATCAAGCGGCTCCAGCAGAGTGTCAGACGGCGACTGCACAACGAAGGCGAATAGCTGCGCGCGCGCTGGCGCCAATACGTCTGCCAAGGCTACGACGTCACCCCTCTGCAAATCGCAGACCGGCCGCGGCGAGTCGCGCGCGGTGGGTGCGCAGTCTGCGCGCGCGCCGGCACCAGTTTGTCTGCCGCGGCTACGATGCTACTCCTCCCGAACGCGCAGACAAGCGGCGACGAGCAGCGCGCGGCTGTGGCGGAGAGCCCGTGAGATGCCGGCTCCGGTGAGCCAGCTGTGTGACATCACTGATCCTCGCGCATGCGCAGCACGGCTCATGACGATCCCCGCGAAATCGGCTCCGGCTAGGCAAGTGTAGCTAACGCTACAAAAGAAAAGAGTGTGGTGCAGTAAAAACTCGTTAGTTCGATTTTCGCGATACCGGAATAAGTGCCCGAATTGACACCCATGCTAGCTGTCTACGCTAGACTTGGACTTCCGCGGACCAGCGCTACGCACCTGCTCTTCCCTAACGGCAACCGTGACTCTGTCAAGCGGGCTCTCTCAGCATTGCTTGATTTTGTCGACGGCACCAGCCTCCGAGAGCGCATTTAGATTTTTTTAAGCAATATAGCGAACCCCGCCCCCCTTTTTTTCTCAACCCTCTCTCTTTTTTCTCTCTATCATCTTCACCTCCCCACTCCCCTTCCCCCTGCACTACTGCTGAGTTGTCCTCCCCTGTGAGAGACAATTGCGGGGTGCAGTTTTCTCTTCATTTCATATCATCAACCCCCCCCCCCTAACGCATAATTATCGAAATTATCAAGAAAACAGTAAATAAATGTGCATTATATCGATGCACTTTCATTTTATTGCGTAATATTTAAATCCAATAAATATTTTGCTAACACCACTGCAAAAGCTTCAATTTTCGTCATTTGCGACTTTGTTCACAGTGTGAACGTGGCTCAAGACCCCGTGTCTTAATCCGAAACGTGCTCTGAACCAATGCCTTATTGCGTACCAGCAACGCGATTGTCGGTGGTGACCACGGTTTTCTGAAAGTCCGCGGCCCTGTAGGCTCTCCGCGAATGTCGTTTTCATACCTCTGTGTCGCACGTTTACGCTACTTCCAGGAATGTGTTAACCAAGTTGCGGCCAAATATATGACCGAATTAACGAGAGTTTTATGCCAATAAAGAATGAAAACGTTAGCTGGGGCAGCAGAACACGTCTGCATAATCCGATTTTCGGAAATAAGGAGTGTCGAATATACGAGCACTTAGTGTATTATGCTTTCTCTTCTACCTGGTAATCAATGAAGATTTACTTCCGAGAACTACGTGGGGTAGCGTAGTGAAAAAAAAAGTGTGCGCTTAGGCTCCGCACAGGTTGCTGGGCTGCCACAGCAAACTTCTCGCCAGGTATAGAACAAATGGTTAACCATTTCATGTGTTTTCAGCATCGCAATGCAGAACACAAGTCAAGGACAGAGGGAAAACCCTGGAAGACGGGCGCTGTCTTCGCCCGCTTTCACTCTGCGATTATCTTGTGCAGTGTGCTATGTGCTGAAATGCAATGTTCCAACGTGGCCATGCTTACGTTATTTTATTTAAAATTCTATGTACTGTATCACGGGACAGCGGTAAGCAGCCCTCCTTAACTGGGAAATTAAATAGTACCCTTGCCGTTAACAGTTATCTTGTTTCATTTCATGCGTTTAGGAAAGTGGGTGATGAAAAGAGCACTGCGTGCTCTACTGTGAAAGAGTAATGAGGAGTGCCGTTTCTGAACGACGTGTCAATGTAACCAAATGAATAGAAGTGACAAAAGTCTGCTCTTCTGTTTCAGCACCAACGGCGGCGCAAGTTTGTTCTATAACTTTATTTCTGAAATTGTCCGTTTAATTTCGAAGTAAAACAGTGAGGCTATTTCGTTCAAGAAACGCGAAACCTTATTTAAAACACTATACTGTTGCTGGCAGGCCGCGCTGCAACGCCGAGGCTGCCACACTCACAGCGCCAAGAGAGTGCTACCAACTCTCTTTGCGAGAGTAAACGCTTGTCCCATATTTCACTCCCTTTTCAGGAGTGCGGGGAACTCTCTGCTGCACAGAGTAGGCACGCTCTCTCGACAGAGTTCTGGTACTCTGGCTGAGCGAGAGTGAAGAAGCTCCCTCGCCAGAGTAAAGACACGCTTTTGAAATGAGGTATATACACTCTCGGCTGGAATTGCGCTACTCCCTCGCAGAGTTTTACAATGCTGGTTGGGCTAGAGTGCATAAACTCCCTCCTAGAGTAGAATCACTCTTGCTGCTAGGACTAACGTCTAAAAAAAGGCGAAAAAAAGAAAACCTTCGCGCGTTCTCTACAATGTAACAGTGAACCTTACTGGAATGCCTGAAGCTTACCACACATATACACATAACTCACATCCGCACACTCATTCATACACACACAACACAGCAACACTGAACGTATGCACTACTGACGCTGCACACAACCATGCACCCGGTAGCCGGTATATATATCCATGGTGTTTTGCCCCCATCTAGTGCCGGTGGCAACAGCTCTGCTTTGCGTATTTAAACAGCAAATATAGTCGGAGCACGTGTAAGTGTCTAATGATCTATTGGGATACTGCTGGCACATCGACCTTTTACTATAAAACACCATAATATTCAACACTGTTTTCACTAGCAAATACCACATATAAGCTGGGACTCTACGATATCGGCTCAATGCCATACAGCCGCTCATGCACAAGTCTGAGAGTTGTAGCCACGCGCTCACAAATACACTTACGACGATCTTTTACCAGGGCTGGCTGATGAATACTTTGCGACGTTAGGATCTGGCGTCCCATCGGACATGCGGTGCCGCGGCAGGCGCGGCATGTACGCCAGAAAAGCAACGCCGGTAAACATAACCACAATGCAAACGCATCTCTGGCGATTGTCGCACTTTCGCTCAACCTCGGTTGCATTTTAATGTAACAGGGAAAAGCTTTCGACGATAAAATGCGCATTCTTCCTACCTTCGTCAGCCACTTGCGCCGAGATCGGTCGCACTCAATATGACCCGTACGACTCCCAGCGAAAGTAGGCCTAGCGCACCTGCCGAGTCCGTGTGTACATGCTGTCGGCGCTTCTGGGTTTAAGGATACACGATTCCGACGTGTAAAAATGAGTGTATAGTAAAGATTTAGTATCGGTTAACCTGAATGAACCATTTTTAGGGGCGAAGCTTTTTAAGGCGGCACCCGTTCGTCCCTCGTAGTAGTGCGTAACCAGTCGTAACGCTAGTACCAGATCTTGACTTCCAAGGTGGTGCCGGTGGGAGATTTTTCCTGTGCGTTGTTGAACAATAAAAAATTCGCAGCGTGCGCGTTAACTAAAAGCTGAATTCTTCTGTCTCTCATTCCCCATTAGCAGCCATTGGCATGTTCCAGTAGGAAACGTTAGTAGAAGTAGAAGTGTAAGTGTTAGCTAAAAGCCGACTTCTTCTGTCTCTCATTCCCATTAGCAGCCATTGTTTACCTCCAAGGTAGTGCCTGGTGAGATTTCTCCTGTGCGTGATTAAACAATAAAAATTTTGTTCAAAACGCCGTTGATTGATGAAATAAACCAACGAAAGACGCCAGATGTTTTCTAAAAGCAAAACGAAAGAACGCCAGATGTTTGTAAAGCAAAACGAAAAGACGCTAGCTGCTTAACGAAAGACGCCAGATGTTTTCTAAAGCAATGGTTTTCTAAACAATGAAAATTCACAGCGTACCTGTAAAATTAAAGTGAGCTGCAAGTCGTCATAACTCATCGAACCTTTAATATAAACGCGCCCGATCTCACGTCGGTGATGATGTACTGGGCAGAATTCACGGAAGATTCACGGTTTACCGATGAACCTCCGCAGCTTCGCCCACTCATCATCATTCACTCCGTGGATATGCTGTGATTTTTTCTTGCGTACGGTTTTCGTACAAGAAGCGATGGGCATCGTTACGACGCCGCTTTCAGCAAACGCACCCCGGCAGCCACCGAAAGCCGCGGGGCGCACTCGCCGGCACTTCGCAGACAGACTTGTCAGTTAGTACGCCTTGTTGAACTAACATGATGGCATACTTTCTTGCACGTCCAATTTGGTGCTTGACGATCGGTTATGTATGTAGCTGCACCTATCGACTGAGATGCAAATTTGTACACTGACACGGGCGCTGTATGGGTGCATCGTCGATAGCGCGAGAAAATACACGTTGTTAATGTCATTCGTGGTCGTCAACTGTTGGTGTGTTTTGAAGACGCCAATTTTATTTGAAAAGGAAGATCGCGTCTATTTTCAGTATGCGACCCGTAAAGATGAAGTCGAGCGGTGAGCTCTGTCTTGACTAGTCTTTTTACGGCAAGACAGTTGTGTTGGACGTGGCGTAGTGGTAGAGAACTTGGCTGACAATCTGAGGGTGGCAGGTTCGATTCCTCCTGCCAGACGTTTTTTTTTTCGCGTCTCTTTTTTTTATTGCAATAATGTTTTAGTGTCTACCTTATTCCAGTGGCAATTACTTTGTGTCGTAAACTAAGTTGTCGAAGCGTTAGAAGTTGCTGATATTCGAGGCCTCGAAGCTGCCGCTGTTGGCGTTTCAGAAAGGTTTACGATCACAAACACTTTCTTTTATAATTACTGAAAGCTATTCTATTAACTGGCACATTAAAATGACATCTGTGGCGTCTACGCTCGGATGATTATGGTTAAGAGACAGTTGTATATCGCTGTGCGGCGTCGGCCAGAAGCTCGCGCTAGTTTCTACTCCGTCTGCTTAGGAGGGAGTTCCCGACCCTGTTCACGCTACGTCGGGGCGGGAGTTCCGTGGATTGGGAACTCTATCTGAGTAGCAGAGAGTTCGCGGTCTCTTTTAGTCTGCCTTCAAGGAAAGAGTACGTTGCGCGGCTAACTCTCCACTACTCCCCCACAGCGTCAAAGAACTCTGGCGAGAGTAATACAGTCGCTCTGCTCTTGGAGTACTCCCTCTACATCTTTGAGTGCACTACAAACGCTGTCCGCTTGAGTCCGTGAGCTGTTGCGGACTCCGGGGCAGTTGGCATACAGAAACATCAGGTGGGGTCCTGGTGTAAGAATATTGTCACGTGGTCGTGACTTCGACGAAGACAGCAGTCGGCCTTTGCAGGGTGCAACTGTTTATTTGGCCGAACTTGTGGCCGGAAAAATGAGAACGAGAACTACAGCAATACACGCTGTACAATGATAGCGGCGAACAGGGCGTCGTCCGTCGATCAACTGACAAGCGATCAAGCGCGTCGGCTTTTATACAGGCGCTATCGAACTTTCCAGCAATATCGCTGGTGGCGGCGTTATCTCTAGACAAAACTGGAACATTCGCGTGCGGGGCGCAATCTTAACAAACCGATCTACTACAATCGCGACGCTTCTAGAACACTACTTCGCGGACAGCGTCGAGCGTTGATAACCGTCCTTGCCGGTCAAACCCGAACACATCAAAACAAGACAAGAAGTGGGCGTGGCATTGCCCCCCTCTGAAAAAGCATCGTCCCGATGCTTATGAAAGAACATAGAAGAGAAAAAAAATTGTGGTTGATCCCTCTGATATAGGAATCGGTATAGAACACGAAAGTGAGCAGTTGGCACATAAGCGGAAGTCTTGCAAAGACTCGCGACCGGGATACATTGTCCGGAGACACTGCATTGCACGCGCCGGAGCATCGCGCAAATCACGCGTGAACCACAGGCGTTCGCAAACCGTGCAGGCGAAACCGAACGGGTTGTCAATGAATCGTTTGGTGAACTCGCGGTCCGCTGCAGCGAAGGGTGCATGATTTGCGGGTCGTGGACCATCCTGTGGGGGTGCTGGGCATCCTGCGTCGTATTGTCGAGCGGCGTCCCGCTGGCGGGTCGCTTCGGCGAAGGTACGATCATTTCGGTCTTGGTTCGGTGTGTGTATGGCAGCCAGTTGGGTCACGATGCGGTCAACTTCTGGAAAGCGAGAGGCAGAGTTCTCAGCTTGAGCCGTGAACGCGCGAAGGCCTCCCGCTCCCCCCTGGCGTGTCCATTGCTGCACCAAACTCACTTGCGCGACGTTAGCTCGCCGACGTCGTTGTCTTTCGACGGCGCCTAATGCCGCAGTTCTCGTAGTCGGTGCCATCACACTCGTATCAGTAGACAGCGGAGAAACACCGCTGGTGCATATGCAAGCTGCACTACGCTGCACACGCTAGCACAACGCGAACGACAAAGCACGTAACTGAATCGTCACCGAGTCAAATCAGCGCGTAAAGCGGGTCGCAATTGCAGCCTCCGCGATCAACTTCAGAAACATTTTCAGAGCTAATTGCGGAGGCCACGCTCCGCTGTGCTGAGTAGGGCGAACGCCACCTAGGTGGCGTTGGTAGTGCTTCTTGATGCCAGCGTCCCTTCGAATGCTGGAATGCTGGTATCGAGGCGTCGTGGTGCTGAGATCACCGAAGCGTTCACTGTCGGTGCGCGTTAGTGTCATAATGCAGTACTTCTCTTTTCTGCTCGTAGGCGGCGGCACCGCCCCGAGCAAGAGCGCAGGTACACGGAGGAGTGTTAGATATATAAGGCGCGTCTGTGTCGCTCTTTGCAAATGCGTATGTGGCGCAATGGGTTAAACGCTCGGCGATCTATCGTCGCGGACCGAGAGGTCGTGGGTTCGATTCCCAAATTTTCCATGTTTGTGGAACTTTTTCTTCTGGTTTTTTTCTTTCTAGTATGTTCGTGTACATTTTAAGAACGTCATTTCCGTGACGGAAATACGTCAGTGAAGTCTTGGCGGACCCCGGCATAAAACACTTTCCTGTTAAAACAAAACAAAACAAGTGCATACACAAATAAATTACAATAACGAAGGAAAAAATAGAGTCCCCAGGCTCGCTAACGCGCAAAAAACGGCTTAAGGCGCACGACATGGACGACTTCAGGTCGCGCACGGCGCCGCTGAGAGTTCGTGATGCCGTCAGGGGCAACCTCATAGTCGAGTGCGCCGAGGCGTCGAAGTACCCTGTACGGTCCGAAGTATCGTCGAAGAAGCTTCTCACTAAGTCCTCGTCGGCGTATTGGCGTCCATACCCATACACGGTCACCGGGTTGGTATTCCATGTGGCGTCGTCGAAGGTTGTAGTGGCGGCTGTCAGTCGTCTGCTGGTTCTTTATCCGTAGGCGGGCGAGCTGTCGTGCTTCTTCGGCGCGCTGTAGGTAGGTGGTCACGTCGATGTTTTCCTCGTCGGTCACGTTTGGTAGCATGGCGTCGAGCGTCGTTGCCGGGCTCCGTCCGTAGACCAACTTGTATGGCGTCATCTGCGTCGTTTCCTGTACGGCCGTGTTGTACGCGAAGGTCACGTACGGAAGTATAGCGTCCCACGTCTTGTGTTCGACGTCGACGTACATGGCCAGCATGTCGGCGATGGTCTTATTTAGACGCTCGGTGAGGCCGTTGGTCTGTGGGTGGTACGCGGTGGTGCGGCGATGGCTTGTGTGGCTGTATTCCAAGATCGCCTGAGTTAGGTCAGCCGTGAACGCCGTACCTCTGTCGGTGATGAGAACCTCTGGGGCGCCGTGTCGAAGGACGATGCTCTCAACGAAGAACTTGGCTACCTCAGCGGCACTGCCTTTGGGCAGGGCTTTTGTTTCGGCGTAGCGGGTGAGGTAGTCGGTAGCCACGACGATCCATTTATTTCCGCAAGTCGACGTTGGGAACGGCCCCAGGAGGTCCATCCCGATCTGCTGGAATGGTCGCCGAGGAGGCTCGATCGGCTGAAGGAAACCTGCTGGTCTTGTGGGCGGTGTCTTCCGTCGCTGACAGTCTCGGCACGTCCTTACGTAGCGAGTGACGTCGGCGGCAAGGCGCGGCCAGTAGTACTTTTCGTGTACTCGTGCGAGCGTTCGGGAAAGTCCGAGGTGTCCGGCCGTCGGGTCGTCGTGCAGGGCATGCAAAATTTCTGGTCGCAGTCCCGAAGGTACAACGATAAGGTAGCTGGCTCGGGCCGGAGAGAAGTTCTTCTTTACGAGGACGTTGTTTTTCAAAGAAAATGATGCCAATCCTCGCCTGAATACTTTTGGGACAACGATGGTCCTGCCCTCTAGGTATTCCACTAGACCCTTCAGTTCAGGGTCGGCTCGCTGTCGTTCGGCGAAGTCATCGGTACTTATGGCTCCCAAGAAGCTGTCATCATCCTGGTCGTCGGGCGTTGGTGGGTCGACGGGGGCACGAGACAAGCAGTCGGCGTCGGAGTGTTTCCTTCCGGACTTGTACACGACAGTAATGTCAAATTCTTGAAGTCTCAGGCTCCACCGTGCGAGGCGACCTGAAGGGTCCTTCAAGTTAGCTAGCCAACACAAGGCGTGATGGTCGCTCACGACTTTGAAGGGCCTGCCGTAGAGATAGGGGCGAAACTTTGACGTAGCCCAGATGATGGCGAGGCACTCCTTTTCTGTTGTGGAATAGTTGACCTCTGCTTTAGACAGCGACCGGCTAGCATAACTGATAACCCTTTCCAGTCCGCCCTCCCGCTGCACAAGGACGGCGCCGAGTCCTATGCTGCTTGCATCGGTGTGAATCTCCGTATCGGCGTATTCGTCGAAATGCGCAAGTATCGGAGGTGTCTGCAGGCGTCGTTTCAGTTCATGAAATGCTTCGACTTGCGCTGTTTGCCACCTGAATTCGACGTCGGTCTTCGTGAGCTGCGTTAGTGGCTCGGCGATCCGTGAAAAGTCTTTGACAAAGCGTCTGTAATAGGCGCACAAGCCGAGAAATCGGCGCACGGCCTTCTTGTCGGTGGGTGGCGGGAAAGCGGCGATGGCAGCTGTTTTCTGCGGGTCTGGGAGCACTCCAGTCTTGCTGATCACGTGACCCAGAAACAAGAGCTCCTCGTACGCGAAGCGGCACTTTTCTGGCTTCAGGGTGAGCCCGGAGTTCTTGATTGCTTGAAGTACGGATTGAAGTCGCTGGAGGTGTTCGTCGAAGTTCGAGGAATACACAACGACGTCGTCCAAGTAAACAAGGCAAGTCTGCCACTTCAAGCCAGCTAATACAGTATCCATGACTCGTTGGAAAGTCGCAGGCGCCGAGCAAAGACCGAAGGGCATGACCTTGAACTCGAACAGGCCGTCCGGCGTTATAAAGGCGGTCTTTTCTCGGTCTCTCTCGTCGACTTCAATTTGCCAGTAGCCGGTCTTGAGGTCCATCGACGAAAAGTAATTCGCGTTGTGGAGTCGATCCAGGGTGTCGTCTATCCGTGGGAGAGGGTATACGTCCTTCTTTGTGATTTTGTTCAGGCGACGATAATCGACGCAGAAACGTAGGGTCCCATCCTTCTTCTTCACTAACACCACGGGAGACGCCCACGGGCTGTTGGACGGCTGGATGATGTCGTCGCGTAGCATTTCATCGACTTGTTTCTTAACGGCCTCCCGTTCCCGCGTCGAAACCCGGTAGGGACTCTGACGGAGTGGTCGAGCATTTTCTTCTGTTATGATGCGGTGCTTAGCAAGGGGCGTTTGTCGGACCCGCGACGACGACGAGAAACAGTCCCTGTATTCCTGCAGAAGGCGTCGAAGCTGTTGCTGTTGGCGAGCTGGAAGATTTGGGTTTACGTCGAAGGGTGGCTCAGGGATCGTCGTCGTAGCTTCGTCAGAATCTGAAAAGGCAAACGCATCGCTGACGGCCAAGATTTCTTCGATGTATGCAATCGTCGTGCCCCTGCTCAGGTGTCTGTATTCCTGGCTGAAATTCGTTAGCATCACGCTTCCTTTCCCTTCATATAGCCGAGCAATGCCTCTTGCGACGCAAATGTCACGGTCTAGCAGCAAACCCTGATCGCTCTCGATGACACCTTCGATGCATTCAGCCGTTTCGGTGCCGACGGGAATTATGATGCTGGATCTAGGAGGAATGGTGACTTGATCCTCGAGCACGTTCAGGGCATGTTGACATGGGTTCGTATCCGGTGGTGTCGCTTTCTCCGACGATAGGGTTGTCGACTTGGTTCTTAAGTCGATGACGGCGCCGTGGTCACTTAGGAAGTCCATTCCAAGTATCACATCCCTGGAGCAGTTTTGTAGGATTACAAAGCTCGCAGGATAAGTCCGGTTGTTGATAGTGACTCTCGCAGTGCAGACACCAATCGGCGTTATTAGATGGCCTCCAGCGGTACGGATCTCGGGGCCTTCCCAAGCAGTCTTAACTTTCTTCAACTTTGCTGCGAACGGCCCACTTATGACGGAATAGTCGGCTCCAGTATCGACGAGAGCGGTGACGTTGTGGCCGTCGATCAGAATGTCGAGGTCGCTAGTCCGCCGTCTTGCGTTGCGGTTACGTCGCGGCGTCGGGTCACGACTACGTCGGTTTGCACCGCTGCTTCCGCGTTGCGTCGTCAGGTCTGCTTCCGGTCGCAAAGTTTCGTCTTCGGGACGTCGACGTCGTTCGGCGTGCGGCGGGGGCTCAGAACATCGTCGTGGCGTCGTCGTCGACGGCGGAGGATCTTCAGCATTTCGTCGTTCAGCAACCGCACCTCCATCGGTTGCTGCCCTTAGTTTTCCGGATACGGGCTAGGCGACCGGCTCCGGTTTGGGCCAGTGTACTGCCGGCGATGCGGTGACATGTAACGGCCGGGCGACGGGGAGCGGGAAGGTCGTCGTTCTTGCCACTGTGTTCCGTTGAGGTAGTCGTCGATGTCGCGAGGCCGTTCGCCTGGCCGCGGGCGCGGCGCGTTGACGGCGAAACCGCGTAGCCCCATCTGTCGGTACTGGCAGCGGCGGTACGTGTGGCCGGCTTCCCCGCAGTGGTAGCAGAGCGGTCGGTTGTCAGGGGCACGCCAAACGTCGGTCTTTCGGGGTGTGTAGCGTTGGCCTGTAGGCGGGCGGGATGGCATCGGAGGTGGCGGCGGTGTCTGGCGGCGGAACTGCGGCGGCACGGGACGTTGGTGATTGCGCGGATTGGCGACAGTATGGCGTGCAACGGCAGCATAGCTCATCGCTTCCGGCTCAGGTGGCGACGGTGCAGCAACTCCTAGCGAATGCTGAAGTTCCTCGCGAACGACGTCGGCTATGGAATGGACCTGGGGTTGCGATGCAGGAAACATCCTTCGCAGCTCTTCGCGTACGACCGCCCTGATCGTCTCACGTAGGTCGTCGGAGCCCAGCGCATGTGCTTCCCCGTAGTTCGTCGTCGGCATGCGGCGGTTGTACTGCCTAGTGCGGATTGCTAGTGCCTTTTCGATTGTGGTGGCCTCCGAAACGAATTCCGAGACCGTCTTCGGTGGGTTGCGCACAAGTCCGGCGAAAAGTTCTTCCTTTATTCCCCGCATCAGGAATCGAACTTTCTTTTCTTCGGACATGGCGGGGTCGGCATGGCGAAAGAGGCGAGTCATTTCTTCGGTGTACAGTCCGATGTTCTCATTGGGGAGCTGTACACGGGTCTCGAGAAGGGTTTCAGCCCTTTCTTTCCGGATGACGCTCGTGAAGGTGTCGAGAAATCCGGTGCGAAAGAGGTCCCATGATGTTAGCGTGGACTCTCGATTCTCGAACCAGGTCCTTGCGCCATCTTCAAGGGCGAAGTAGACATGGCGTAGCTTCTCGTTGCAGTCCCAGTTGTTGAACGTGGAAACCCGGTCGAATGCCTCCAGCCAGCTTTCTGGATCCTCGCATGGTGATCCGCGGAATGTCGGCGGCTCCCTCGGTTGGTGCATGACGACCGTTGTAGGCGCCCCAGCGGTTGTCATTGTGGCTGTTGTCTTCTTCGCTGTGATCCTGGTCTTGTCCGGTAGGGGTCCGTATTCGGGGGGTAGTCCTTTCTGCCGGCGGCTGGTTCGAGGATCCGGGTTGTCCTTAGAGTCGTCTTCTTCGCGGCTTGGGCTTGGGTCAGCGCTCCGCGGTGGCGTCCGGATCATGAAGCAGCACCTCCACCAGATGTCACGTGGTCGTGACTTCGACGAAGACAGCAGTCGGCCTTTGCAGGGTGCAACTGTTTATTTGGCCGAACTTGTGGCCGGAAAAATGAGAACGAGAACTACAGCAATACACGCTGTACAATGATAGCGGCGAACAGGGCGTCGTCCGTCGATCAACTGACAAGCGATCAAGCGCGTCGGCTTTTATACAGGCGCTATCGAACTTTCCAGCAATATCGCTGGTGGCGGCGTTATCTCTAGACAAAACTGGAACATTCGCGTGCGGGGCGAAATCTTAACAAACCGATCTACTACAATCGCGACGCTTCTAGAACACTACTTCGCGGACAGCGTCGAGCGTTGATAACCGTCCTTGCCGGTCAAACCCGAACACATCAAAACAAGACAAGAAGTGGGCGTGGCAATATTTTGGGTGATTTAAGCCGAGATTCTGTTCGCCGCCTAGGATATTTCCCTTTGCCGGGGACTGGTGGAGTTAGCAGACTGGGGCTCACTGGGAAAGGCATCCGATGCGTGCTGCATAGCTGTGGAGTATAACTCGTTGAAAGCGCTCGATATGCATATATGTACATGACTATGATTAGAGTATTACACGGGGATTCCCCAGTAAAGAAACTGGTTGCCTGATTGTATGCTCCGACAGCGATCAAACGTTGTTCTGTGTAGCCGTCACCTTTTTAATTGTTTAGAAAATTACAGCACCCGAAAAGATCCTTATAAGGACACCGTGAACCAATGCATCTCGACGCTTACACACATCCTTAATTACAAACTTCATTCGACACGCGATCCCTGCCAGACTTACGCTTAGCATTTCGCAAATTGCTCTAATTCGGCCGTAGGCGGTGTTGGCTGTACTTGGCGCCTTTGCAACAAGCCGTGTGGACTTCAGCGGAAAGGAGTGCGTACATCGTGGTGTATAATGATCAGAGGCGGGAGCGAGCGAGCTGAATATCAACCGCCGTTGGACAATGAGTCTCAGCTTGACTTTTTCCTTTAGTAAACCGTTTCGTGCTAAAACTGCACCTGCCTGGGTGCAAAGTGTCGCCGGACGGTGGCGAAGAGACGCAAGAGGCATCGTATGACGGGATAAGTCTGCCTGTTAATACCAAGTCTGACTTACGAATTATATTCACATGATTACAGACGAGCGTAAAGAAACAAACGCGGCTTTCTCACAATTCGTATTCATAAAGATTTCTGTGCACTGGCCATTCAGGAACATTTATTCTTTCTTGCTCCAAATAAGCGCAGATGACGCAGCTGAAAAGGTGGCACTTGATAGAGCAAGAAATTGCCTTTCGGCATCATAACTAAGTGCGTCGCAAGTGCATGGGCCACTCACACTGTCAGTGTTGTGTTGCGGAGCCTATACTTTCCTTCACGAGAACGATACTCGTAGTTGCTTAAGTCAAAACCAGGTCTCTTACATAACTCACCTCATGATCCGGCATGAGCATATCCTGGACTCGCTGTGCCTACGAGCAATAAATTTGGCCTACTTTCAACGCTCAGGTGAGGCTTTTAGAAGCGCTCGACGATTTTGACTCTTGCTACTTCCGAGAAGTCGGAAGTAAAGCTTGCTGTTTTCCCAGAGGTATCTAGTTCTTTTGTTGTACGGCCACGTAGTTTGGGCAGTCCGGGACAAATGCTAAGAAAATAATCCGAAGAGCGTACAATTTTCTTTTGAGTGCCTAGCAGGGCGTTTCTTTTGTATTCGTGATATATTCAGAGATCCCTTCTGCGAAATGCTTCGAGCTCGCCCAGTCAGAAGGCCGCAAAACTCTATCTACTCTTGGAATCGCCATCGCCACTTATCTGAACGCCCTGGTTGATTCGGAGCCTTCAGAATCGACAGACACTTCATACAAGTCCTATATCCCGACATGCAATTCGGGACAGAACGCAGCTAACGCGTTCTCGGTGTCATATGCAGTGTCCACGTTTACGCTGAGTAAATATCAGAATACGAATAAGCAAGACAAATACTCTCACTGGGTTCACGGGCGCAGCGCAACACGTTTCTACATGAGAAAAAACGCTTTCGGAAACAATTTTCAGGAAGATTTGACATTACGTGCGAAGCTCTGAATTCGCACCGCAGGGAACCTGATACCCTATACCGTAGCGCCATCTGTACTCGTGCGGCGAGAACTACTCGTAGCTCAAAGACGTCTGCGAACACATTCTGCACGCGCCCTATATTTGAGGGGAGCGGCGAGTGCCCGCACGTTATTTTTTTAACCATATTAACGACTCATGAACAATCGCAGCGTCGCTTACAAGCTTCGATGCGTGCCTGCTGCAGCCCATCGAGCCATCATTGTTTAAGGGGGCAGGCTAACGCCATGTCGACATCGCAAACCTAGAAACAGCAGAAAAAAATCGAAAATTCTTCACGGGATCAGCATTCTCACAATGAAATACATCTGGAACGTAAAAAAGAAGAAATGTCTATTTCTTCATTTAGGATACGTGCTCTCCATAGAAAGGTTCACTTTCGAGGAGTACATGCGTCAGTGCAGTGAAAAAGTGTGTGCTTACGTTGCGCAAACTCGTCTGTTCTGCCACAGAAAGTTGTCGCCAGGTATATAAGAGATGGTAAAGCATTTCCGCGTTGACCCGGCTAATGGAAATAATGAAAGTAAAAATCTTAGCAGGAATCGAACCCAGGCATTCTGCATGGCAGTCAAGCGTTCTACCACATGTTCTAATTCCTTAGGAGATTTATAACAAATTAGAAAAAAGATCCTACGCAGGCGTCCCTTACAAAATGTATTTAGACAGTTTATAGACTGTGTGCACCCATTTTTAGACAATCTGTAGACTGTCTAAATCCAGTTTTGTAAGAGGTATGCCCGTGCAATGTTGATTGTGGATGCAATTCTCGCTATAAAAATTTATGAAAGGATAATAAACACTGCATATATGCTACAGGGGACATGTCGGGTGAACGTAAACTGTGGTTCCAGTGTTCTTTCCGCTTTTATAGCTGTCTTATAAACATTACATTCATATTCCTATGATTCAGCACGCTATATTCAAGCGTTCCTCGGCCCGGGAGGCATACGCTAATGAAAATTACGTCTGATATTCACATCACCGCACCGTAGCATGCACTTCGTTTCGATAAAACTAACGTGTGTGCTCTAACCTAAGTGCTGATGTTGCGGCAAACAATAAGGTACCCTTTCAACGCCAGCGTAGTCGGCGTTCCTGGTGAGCCCACGATCTGCACACAACTTCTTCATTTACAATATCACATCGATCTGCCTCGCAACACTTGACTACAAGCCAAACAAGTGCGGCTTAGACAGCTTCTCGCTGACTGCTTCGCACGAGAACGATTCCCACAATGCGTGAAATCTGCTCATTTCTTTTGATGTTTACCAAATCGTTCCTTGTTCACCCCGTATAAAGAAACTAGCATCATCATAAGCAGGTATGCTCCACAGAAATTGGGTAATTCCCAATACTCACCACCGGTCCATTCAAAATGAAGAAGGAAATAGCCCAACAAACTGGTATGTGCCACAGAAATTTGTCCTGTCAGAAATTCGGCCTATCAGAAAACTATCTTCATAATAAATGCGTATCTGCCACAGCAATTGTGTAAATCATATCTATCCTATCTATCTGTGTAAACTATCACTAAAAAGGAAGAAGGCAACAGTTTGCCCAACAAATAGCGTGCGCATTACTAAAGTCACGCCACTGTCACGTGAGAGTTTGTGGTTAGAAAAGCTAGCGTACAGCTAGCGCCTAAACATACGCAGCCACGGGTCGCCCGAATGCAAATCACACTCCCGAGGAAGAAGCCACGATTTGAGAAGCAAGTCTTGTTGTTGCGCAAGTACGGCAATGGCAGCGTCGATTGGATCCTGAATATCATTCCCAAGAAACGGAACGGAAGAGACTGCGGTGGCACGAAGGTCTCAAATACTTCAGCCTCTAATTGCTTAAAAAATGGCTCAAATCTTGCACTAACTCTCGAAATGCTCGACACACAGTGAAGCTGGTCGGTCTCATGCGTCGTAACAACTAAGTTCACCCCGCTACAGCCAAGGTCAAGCCAAGTTCAAGCAAATGTCCAACGTTGCTACAACTAGGTTCAAGCAAAAGTTCCGCCTTGATAAAGCAATGAATAAGCACGAGACCGTTCACCTTCGCTGTGTGTCGAGCATTCCGCGGCTTGCGAAAGCTTTCAGCCATTTTTAAACGAAAATGGTAGACAACTTAAAGCAGAACTTTGGGAGAGCAGTAAGCAGTCCCAGTTGTCACTATAACTTTCTCGAGGCCGCAATACGTAGCGCCAACGGCGCCGAATGAACAGGAATGACAAGAGGCTGGACTTCCATTACAGGAGTAACTTTGGCGCAAGTTGGTGGGATAACTTATTTTCTCAGAATATGTGTTTAATTTGAAACTCCGCTCGACTTTGACAAGCAACGAAGCTTTTTCCGCAAGAAACGCGAAACCTTATATAACACTCGCGGTTGTTATGAGCAGGCTCCCCGACAAGGCCGAGGTTACCACTTAAACGCTGTTCACATTCGCATGGGGCTCTTAGTGAATCGGAGCACTTCGGCTACAGAAGCGGCAGGTGGGTTTAGCTGAAGAACAGCAAAGGGTGCGCTCGAGATCCGCTCGCGTTGTGTTGTTTCTGAAAGGCTCAGCTTGCTAATGGCCCCGATGCAACGGTCCAGGGCTCAAATGTTTTTCAGAACCCTAATGTGGGGCTGTTCGAAATTGAAGGCGATAGGGAAGGTGTGAGACAAAGGAAAAATGCAGGAGCTTATGGACTGTCGGGTAAGTGGAGACAAGCGCATACAGTTAGCACAGATGGCAGGATGCATGGATGTATATGAGCGTCCCCTTTACAACAGAGCAGTCACATCTGCTCTACTAGACTCGCCAAAAAGTAAAGGAGACAAAGAAAAAACAAGAAAATAGTTTGTTTCAAGTTGGCCCAATGCCTTGTCTACTTCGACAAAATCGATCTTGCCAAGGAAAAAAAGCAATTCACAAAAGAAACTCTGCCCTTTATGGCAGAATGACGTTATTTTTCGCACTATTTATTTGTGTCCTTTCTCTCTAATTTGCAGCGACCTATACTCTAAGCGTCTCTTACTTATTTCTACCGCGCACGCGTTCTGCTTTCTTATCGAAGATTTTTGCCCAAACTTTACAAAAAGTGACTGGGAGCAGAGTAAGAGCACACAAACGGCACATATGAGCGCAATTGCGCTCATGTGTGCCGTTTGTGTGCTCTTACTCTGTTCCCAGTCACTTTTTGTAAAGCTTGCGCAAAAGTCTTCGATAATGTTTAACCAACTAGCCCACTGCCAAGTTTTTCTTCTGCTTTCTGTTGTTGTCCCGAAAACACAAGGGTTCATGCAGACTCATGCCCAAACATAACCCTGGATCGATAATACCACAGGTGCTCCTTTTTTCGATTTCTACGTAACCGCGGTCTGCCACACGTATAACCACTGCCTTTCGCAAACCGCACCCGAATGTCCGCAAGACTATACGGATTATTCCAAAATCTTCCATATTATTTCAGAATCTTCTGATAGCCTTGAGCGTGCAAACGCGAACAGTTGATTTTATTCTCGAACTAGCGCGCTGTAGAACTAGCGAACTGTAGCTTCCCCTCAGAATGCACATTTTTCTTCTTTACTGAACCTCGCTTTATAACTACGCGTTCAAAGGCAACCCGACCTTCAACAGTACAGCACTCCCCCTTGAATTATCATAAAATGCCTCCCTCCTCATTTCGCTTTTACATTTTGGATAGTTACAAAGAGCCGGCTTTTTTTTTTTTCCAGAGCTGCTCTAGAGGAAAACGGACTTTACAGGGTATGTGCTAGACAGCACCTATGATTAAAATATCCTACGACAATGGCGCCGTCATTTTCGCCATTACACTACTTAAGAGTACTCCGAGCCCCTCAGGCACGTGCTAGACTTAACGGTGGTATTCTGCTTTCATGTTAATTAGTGAATGTCAGCTGACGTGAGGTAGAATTCTAAATAAGTGTCAACAGAAAGTGCAGACGGCGGCGCACTGCAACTCACGACTCAGTCAGAAGATGCGCACTCGGGCACGATCTGGAACTCAAGTGTATATGCTGGCGCCATCCAGGAAAAGTGCCTGCTGACGCATTTTCTTGCGCCTCGAATTTTGCGAACCGTAAATTGCCTAAATGGCCTTGACTCTTTTCAAGAAATCTTCTAAATGAACAATAAACAGTCTCCGCATGTTTTTAATTCTTCGAAACGCACGTGTTCGAATATATTGCCGGTATTTCTAACATTGAATACTTCAAACTTTGCTGATCTGTAAATAATTACGAGGGAAACAATGACAATGGTATGGTATTGGCGGTGCTTTTATAGTCGGCGCTCTTTCGACCCAGCTTTTCCTCTGTCGTCTCTACTAACTGTATGGATTGGCGTATGCGCCTTTGGCGTATTACTATTCTTTCTTTCTTTCTTTCTTTCTTTCTTTCTTTCTTTCTTTCTTTCTTTCTTTCTTTCTTTCTTTCTTTCTTTCTTTCTTTCTTTCTTTCTTTCTTTCTTTCTTTCTTTCTTTTAAATGGGATGCTATAAAATAAAGAATACTTTTAAATAACATACCTTTTAATAAAAAAACAAAAAAACTATTTCCTCCTCCAATGCCGCGAAATGGACCTTCATTCACGTGTATAGCAGCGCACCACATCAGTTGCTACAAACGATGACGGTCACGCGTTCATATCAAGACACTCATGATATGTCGCGACGGGATACAAGTGACCTCGATTAGACATGAGGTGGCCACATCAAAAAAGGCTCAGTGCCGTCAAACCCACGATCAATAGAGCACCACTTTTTGAAACTCGGCGCCTTCAGATACCAATCTGACTGGCGCATCTTCAAAGGCCGCAATTCTAAACGTTTGCCTGCGCCGCGTTTTCCGCCTACGACGCCGCCACTAAAAGAGACACGCTTAAAAATTTTTGTCCAATATTGGTGCATATTTAAAATTAAATTGTGAGATTTGAACAGATGCAACATTCTTTTTGCAGAAACCAAATTGTTTTGATACCGAAATGCTCTGGAAAGGAAAAACTCCGTTCTTTTGAGGGCTACATACCTATATCGCTGTCAGATGTGCTTTACATAAACTTTGCAAAAGTATTATTTTATTAGATCGGTTGCATTTTGCGATGCCCATCCTTATTGGCTCTCTTCAAATGTTTGGAATTAGGGGCCCCTCCGTACCAAACAATCGCTTGTACAGTTCTTCAGTACTGCTACGGTTGTCAAAAGCAGTTTGCAATGTTAGAAGTCGACCTCACAAAGGCCGCTAATTGTGGGAGTTATTCATTTCCTTTGTTTTTGTTCTTCAGCATGCCAATGTTGGCTCGTTTTGCTTAAGCGTGTCGGCCTTTGTTATAATTGCTCGACTCACGGAATCCCTAATGGTCACATCTCAGAACTTCTTTGTATTCGCTCTTCTGTCAAACAAGGCTGCGCAACGTCAGCACTTCTGTTCTCTTGTAAATTGTGAATGTATATGTGAACCACACGAACGCCTTGTATTTTCTACCACCGTGGTTAGGATTCCCGAAGAGCAACGTGCCTGCGAGAAAGACGAAGTGAACTAGAAACTAAATTTTGATAAAATGTATTCCGTCATACCGTGTACGCATAATCTATGCAAAAATGGATAATCTATGCAAAAATTGCATAATCTATGCAATTTAAACTTCCTGAATGGTTAGGCTTAGAAGAGCAGGCATTTGGGTGCATTTGTGAACATCGTGGTACTTCAAAGTGAAAAACACACGATACACAAGAAAGGAAAACTAAACTAGAGGAGCGCTGGTCTTGTCTAATTCTGCGTTCTTGTACGAAAGAGCGGAAACTTAAGGGGCTCGTTTTAGATGCGAAGTATCTGAAGGCCGAGCTCAATCCGGTGGTGGTGGTGTACGGCGTGACCACCCTTACTGCGCATGCGCATACCCTCTCCACACACCTCACCTCCACTCACCCTCTCCCATTCGCTTCTCCACTTTCCCTCTCCCATACCCCTCTCCCCTCCCCCTTTCCACTCTCCCTCTGAAACGCGGGCTAGACCTGCCGAAATTCTCTCCTGCGCAACGCCGCGATGAGCTCGAGCGCATGCGCGTCCCCTCCCCTTCTCTCTCCTCTCCTACGCTCACCCCTCTCGCCCGCCTGTCGACCGCGTTCCCCGCTCGCCCTGTGAGAATTAACGGCCAGGCTAGATGGAAGATACGACGCGCGTAGCGTCCCTCTTCGCGTTCCACGACGCGAGGTCGGTAGCATGCCCAACGAACGCCAACGGAACGCGATCGTGCAAGTGCTCCGGCTTCGCATCGCCTCATGGTCCCCTTTAGCGGGAAATGGTGTAATTTTTTGTTTTCAGACACAATATCAATGATAATAAACAGGAAAGTATACGGGATGGTATTTGTAGTAATATATATATATATATATATATATATATATATATATATATATATATCTGTGTGTGTGTGGTGTGTGTGTGTGTGTGTGTGTGTGTGTGTGTGTGTGTGTGTGTGTGTGTGTGTGTGTGTGTGTGTGTGTGTGTGTGTAAACGCTCCAATCGCAATTTCCTGACAGTTCAAAAGCATGTATTCTTAACAATGGCCAGCTATAGCAAAAGTTCAAAAGGAAATAAAAGCTGGCACACGAATGACCAGGCGACGGCGGTAAGTCCCGAGAACCAAGGAGCCGCAGCCCCGCAGAGTACTGGCGAGTCTTCTTGCGTTGGATGGTATTGCAGAGCAGTTTTACCCAGAAGTCTAGTTTCGCCACCTATGCAGGTGGCATTCTCAGTATACACTGGCAAAAAATGAGCGGATATCGACCGGTGTCACACACGTCCTTGTAAAGTTGCGGTTGGGGGCCGCGGTTGTTGTTGCAAGCCGATTGTTTAATACGAATGAACAACGATCCCAGGAGTTTTCTTTTGCCCCAGTTTCGTTCCTTAACCAACGTTGTCTATATCCTGTGTAGGGGTGTGCATGGGTGTTGTTGCGACTTGGGTAGCGTGGACAGTGTGGACACGAGTGGGCATTGTGCCCGCAGCACTCAGCAGGACAAATTGATGGAAGAAATTACTTTATGTACAAGTATTTACATCGTCCTATCTCAGTGAACATGCACCTGCGCTCTTCGGTGCGCCGGAATAAATAACATGGTTGGCGTCCACCCCCTCTTTCTCCTCTCCATTTGGTGGCCAGGATTCCATCAATCCTGCAGCACTGGTAGGTGCATAATGAAAAGCACACACGCACCTCAAAAGCCAATGTCCAGTTGACCACGTAGCGCTTAGACGTTGAAGATTGACACCTCGGATGACCCTCTTTGAGGAATCGGTCGCTCGTTGACCCCAGTTAGTCGCACTTGGACGGGATAAGGCCAGATTGGTGAGAGGATCTGCACGGCGTCGGAGAGGCGACACCGCAGATGCACAGAGCGCTACTGTTTCACTACTCCAACCTGCTCAGAAATGTTGTTCTCAGTGGCTGAAGAGCGTGGAAGAACGGCGACTGGCGTCGGCGGTCGGCGCCGCCAAGGCAATGGCGCAATAGTGCATAGGTGGTGAAACGTCTATGTCATTTTGGTAATAATTGTTTTGTTACACCGGAGTAAAGCTTTTACAATCATGAATTCACCCGTCTTTTGGAACATTTTTGGGTCTAAAGAGATGTATACATCCTGCATCTGCGATCTTCTCATGGAAACGGAGCGATGTCTTCGTTCCCAGCTGGCGCAACACACGCTCATTTCATCCAGGGCCGTAACTAAGGGGGGGTTGAGGGGGTTCAACACCCCGCGAAATTTTCTCGTTCTTTAGCTTTACGTGTGATACTAAAATATTTGCGCGTCTTAACAGCGACCACCATTTGCCAAAGTTAGGCGTTCTACCCACAGAAACCCCCCGAAAAATATTCCTGGGTTGCGGCCCGGATTTCATCTTTTTATAGCCCTGACACAAAGGCACTCTAATGTCCTTTACGTGAGGGGATATCTTCCGGATAGGCGTGCATGTGCAGTGACAAACGACAAAGGAGTCTCTCCCTCCCAGCAATGTTCCTTCTCAGGAAAGCAGATCCCGCATCGACTTTTCGAACGTAGATTTATGTGCTTGGCTCTGGCACACAGCGCGCGCGATTAGGCGCGGGTGCCGCCTAATCCCCTCTATGGTGTAATTATATGCCTGACCCCCCGAAAATGCACTGCTGAGGCAGAGACGTCACCCTCTGTACACCCGCATCAAGTTGCTAGCGCCGTCATGTTGAATTCCGGCAGTGTCATTTGCTTTGTAAATAGTGTGGTTGTGGCAGCTTCGATGCTCACCGGAGTCGAAGACACCCGCGGGTTCATGCTTATACCCCGGTCACACTGGCAAACGTAGTGTCATTTTAAGCGAGTGCACTTACGCTCACAGAGTGTCACTTTGGCGGCGCGCTGCTACACGAGAAAGAGAAGTGTGCTTTGGAAATGATGGCAGTGGCAATTGGTGGTTTAGTAGCGCAACATATAATTGTTATTTTTGGCAATGCTCGCTGTTTAATAGCGTATTATAGGCATGAACATAATTTAAAACAAACTTTTCGCGCAAATGAAGTAAATATTGCAACCGCATAACATCATTGGTCATCGCGAGCCGAGAAAAGACAGTGTCATATGAAAGACTAATGGAAAAAGAAATGGCGGACTCCGGCGCAGAAGTCACGCGTAGTGGTGACGGGCGTTTGGAGCGTGTTTTGGCAGCACTCATTAGAGTTACTGTATATGCTACCTTTAGGTAAAGGTAGCGCATACAGTAACTCTAGCACTCATTTGCTCCTCCCAAAGGCATATGAGCTCCCGTGTCTCCTCGTCGGACCACGTTGTCTTCGTGGAAGTGGCACCCGTGGCACACGCCATCGCAAATGACTAAAGAATGACTGACCTATCCTTGTGCAAGGAAGTAAACAACGCGACGGACGCGGCCATTGCACGGCATGTGCTCCCGCATCCCCCTAGCGGACGTGACCGCAAACTGCCCGAGGGCGAGAGTACCGAGGTTTTTTGTTGTAGTATGATTTGTTTGAATACATGGCAGTATTCCTAATAACGAGAACGATGGTTTAAAAATACCGTGATCGCCGCCTTTTGCATTAGCGTACTTATTTGCAAGCCACTGCTACCGAGGCTAGACACTCCGTTGCAGCGAAGTGAGTTTGGCGAACGCACTTGCCGGCAAGTGTACTTTGCAGTGAGTGTCAGTAAGCGTTCCTGTGTGACAGCGTGCAAATGACACTAGCGGCGAAGTGCTCTCCCTCAAAGTGCACTTACGTTGCCCTGTGTGACAGGGGTATTAGCGAGCCACAGGGCCGCGTCTACCGTCGCCTGCTGTATGTTTAGCGCACCGCTCCGCGCTAAGCTAGCAAAGGCGTTGAGCGCCGCGCGGCATGAACAGTGTTCCAGATAACACACACACACAAACACTATTTGCCTTCGGCGGCACCCCAACACACACACAGTACACGTCCGTTCCCGGGGCACGGGGAAGCAACGGGCTTCCCGCGCGAACGATACACCAAGGGGGGGCCGCGAGCTCGTCGCACCTGGCAATGGCGAGCTTTGACACGCCACTCGGGGAAAAGGTCCCTCGCGGCTATGCTGCGCACTCTCGCGATGACCACTGGGCCTGGTCGCGAGAGCTAGGGCAATCTCCGTACGCGTGGGCCTCCGGCAAGTGCGGCTCGGCGTGTTACGACCGCGCACGAGCAATAGGCACCGCTCTTTGGCATAACGTACGAACAGCAGCTAACACTGAGGTAAACACGCCCGCGAGGATGCCGAGGCACCCAGGCAGGCTACAGCCCGGCGATTCTCAAAGGGGACGTCGGACCGGAAGGAAACGCGTGCTTACCCAGCGGCGACCGAGGAGAGAGAGAGCGTCCCGGCGAGCCCGTGCGTCAGTCACGATGACTCTTGCGGTTCCCAGACCGCGTGCAGCGCCACGACGAGAGCCGGCGCGTAGCGTAAGATGGCGCCACTTGCCGTCGCGGGAGAACGGGACAGGGAAAGGATTCGCGAAACGGCGAAATGCCCGCGCAATGGCTTCGGGCGCGCCTGGGATCCCCACATGGTGCATTGTAGTCTGCACAGTAGGCGCCGTTAACAAAACCCCCCACCAAACCACGTGTTTTTTAATGTTTTTTCTCCTGCTGATTAACGAGCAGTGCCTCTTTTTGTTCTTTTATCTATCACTCTTTTTTTTTTTTGTGGTGCACATTTCAGAAACCGAGGCTATCTGTGCAACTTTTCTGCAAATTGTTCTTCAGAGCAACGAAATGGGCTTAGTGTGAAGTGCTGTACTTTGTGCTCGCGTGTGAGGTGTATGAGGTAAAAAGACGAAAGAGTATGTGTCGAAAACGACTATCCGCTGTCTGGACAGGAGCAAGACAACGAAACGTCCCTGGCCAGCTGTCAAAGATGAGCACCCCCTTTTTGGGGCCTTCGCTAGCTCGATATAATCCTTTCATAGTCAAGACGTCCCCGCCGCAACGGTGTATTCACAATACCGTCACTATAGCTTAATCCCGAGCTTCCGGCTGGTCAACAACATTTCCTCATTCCCGGTAGCACAGCTCAGGGTGGGAGAGCGGAGCCCGTTAATCAGCGTGCGCTGCGCAGCGAGTTACAGGGCCCCCAGGGCACAGCGAGGTCAGCCAGTGAAATCAGCAATGTTCGCAGCGAGATGTCTTTTCGACCGTGGAAAGCAATTCTAGAAAAAATACAGGATGACTTCATGCGCAGGTGGCTGTTTTGGTCGGTGGTACACGACGGCACGAAAAATATTCAGGGGGCAGGGGGGGGGGGGCTGTAGCCCGTCAGCCACCCCCTGGCCACTGGACCATAAGTAATCCTGTAACCGCTAGTGTTGTCGACGTGCCTGGTACGCGCACGATGTGCACACGACTACTACACTTACGAAAACACGTCGATCCACCTCCTAACGCTTGTCCAAAAGCCGAAAAATGCAGCATACAACTGTTCGCTGAGTGTTTCGCAGGCGTGGGATCGGCCGAACTTTTAAGGACGATGGTCTTTCTTGGAATACTATACCCTTGTCACACGGGTAAGTTTAACCGCTGTTATACCCAACTGCATTTAGCGGACGTAACCACAGTTACCGTAAACCAGACAGAGGCGCTGTCACACGGTTGCAGCGCGGCGGTCATCGAAGAAGACGGACGCGTTTTTCGTGGGCTCCGGAATGACAGCACCAGATAAGTTTTTTTGCTTGATTCGAGCTTGTTTTTTTTAATTATATGAGTACATAAGCCACCAGATTGAAGCATAATAGGGCTTACAACTTTGTACTGTTTCCTGTGCGACAGTCGCCTGGGTTTTTTTTTATCATTTGTTTGTTCGACCCCCACGTGGCTGAAAGGTACACATGTGCTTTGAAATGTAGCATCGTTGCGGAGTTTTGTGATGCCTTTTGGCTTTAAGTGTATCTAATCCGCCGTGTGAACGATCTAGCCATGGTCAAAAAGACCGTAAAGTGTTCAGGGTGCGGAATGGGATGGAAAATAGAGGCTTGTACGGATGAGAAGACAGAGGGAGCTGACGCCAAGTGTAAGCAATGCGAGTTAGAGGTGAAAATGGAAATAATGATGGCTGCCCAGAATGAGCTCATGGTAAGAATCGCCGAGCTAGAGAACGCGTTGGCGACAGAGCGGGAAAAAACGATGCCTATGGGGGAAAGGCTTATGTCAGCCGAGGAGAAGTTAGCAAAGGTAGTAATGGTGAAGAAGGAAGCAAGCGACAGCGGGAACAGCGGGGCATCGACCCCCACAGTGGTAGACGCGAAGGGGGAAATAGGTTTGGAAAAGACAGGTGCAAGGGTCACAGGACCCAGCTTCCGCGAAGTAGTTTTGGGAAGGGGAGGGGACAAAGCAGCAGTGGCACGCGCTAGTAACCGAGGCAGTGGCCAGGTGCGGGACAGTCCTGCAGAAAAGTCGGAGCACGTGATAATCGCCGGGGACTCGAATTTAGTTAGATGCGCAGAAGCAGTCAAGGAAAGGGTGAGAGGCGACAAACGAGTTTTAATAGGGAAGTTCCCGGGACATGGGCTGGGATCAGTGATGAGACAAGCTAGCGCAGAACTCGCAACTAAGGCTAATGGACGTAACCTCGTGATAATCGCGGGAGGTCTAAACGATGTCTTGAATGAAGAATCAGCCGAACTAGCGACCACATTGGCGAAAGGGGTGGATGAAATGCGCGCCATTTCCCCTCAGGTGCAGATAGTGGTATGCACAATACCGGAGGTACCGGTGCGTGATGGCAACCTGCAAAGAGCGGTTGTCGACGCAAACAAAGAGATATGGCAGTTGAGTCGAGAGAAAGGCATCGATGTAGTGGAAATGAACAGAGAGGTGCACAGGTGGGGTGGTTTTCGAAGAGACGGAATCACGGAGCAAGAATTCTTGAGGAGGCGAAACTGGGCTCGCTCGGGCGCCCTAATAAAGTCTCGAAATCGGGCACAGCGCTCACGCGCCCTCTGTCGTGAGAGTCCGCTAGCGGAGAAGGAAAAATGCGCGCGTCCCTCTCACCGTGCTCTCCAACGAAGCTCGTCGGTTCAAGGCTATTCGTCGCCGATTTGCCGTTCGCGCTTCACGCCCGAATGGATGTGTTTTTGTGCGTCCTCGCCGGCTCCATATTTTAACGCGACAGCGTTAAAGAGCCAGTTTCGCAGAAATACCGGTGTCGGCGTCCGTGTCAGTGAGGCTAGCAACTGAGAAGGCGATGCGCACGGGGCCCGATTACGCTATCGCGTTCTACTCTTAAAGGCAAAGCTCAAGCGCAAGTTTTTTCGGTAAATTAACAAGAAAAATGGCGTCACATGCAGGAAAATTACCACCGTGATATTTTTGTACAACGTGAAATCTATAATTTTTGATAACGTGAACTCATAGTTAGGTATATTTATTTCAACGAATGATGGGACTTACCCTATATGCCATCAATTCAGATTTAGGTTGTTGCGGCGGCCGCATTTAGATGGAGGCGAAATGCTAAAAGCCCGTGTGCTTACATATGGGTGCACGTTACAAAACCCCAGGTGGTTGAAATTTCACATTGTCTTTTTTGTGAACAGCAGACAAGTATCCGGAACAGCGCGCGGAAAGATTGATGGCACGGCGCCTCGTAACAACACTGGCCGTTTCGGTTTGTCAAGAACTTCGCCACCAAGTTCGCCATAATAGCGCCGCCTGTCTATGTCATTGTCCGAGAAGTGCTTCTCGCAAACGTCAGCTGTCGGTCTTTTCTTGGTATGGCGCGAGCCCACGCTTCCAACCTCACTGGGTCACTAGGAACTTCGAAGGTAATTACCTTCTCCTTGCAGGACGCGTACCCACTGCTGTAGTTCGGCACGACACATTTCCGCCCCATCCTGAAGAAGCATTGGTCGAAATCTGCAAAGCACTCTCCTTTGTCGCGGCGTGAATAGCGCGCGCAAACATCGAGGACTCGGCGCCGCTGGCGCAACGCGCGGAAGCCACGGAAGCCACTGAGAGCGCGAAAGAGAAAGAAGCCAGAAAAAGCGAAGGGAACTTTCCGTCCCAAGGCCACCTGCGCATGCGCGCGCACAACATGCGAGAGAGGAGCGAGGATCGCGTGCATGCGGCGGCAGACGTCGTCTGCTCAGGGGCCACTACTAGCAGTTCGTTCCAAGCGCTGTACGGCCTATAACTCTGGCAGTATCGATTAGGAACTGCAGCTAAAATATCTGCCATATCTACCGATTGATGTCACAGACAGAAATCTTAGGAATTTTATATTTTACGAGGCGCTATCACGATTTTTATGCGTTGCGTCCATAGAAGAGCATGTAAAAGATTGCAACAGGCCGAAACCGTCATCTGTCGTGCTTCGGCGTAACCGCATTCCGCCGTGACGCTATCGCGCCGCCCTCGCGCGCTGCCGCGGCCGAGAGATTCTCCTCCTCAAATACTTCTTTCTCCGTGGACGGAATACACTTCGATAGGAGGCTTGGTCATGAGGTGGGTTGGCGGCTTGCAGGACGCGCAGTAGCTCTTTTGGGGGTCACGCGGGTCCTTCGGTGCCCAGGGTAGCTTGTAATGAGGAAAACAACCAGGGGGACTCTTTGACAGGCAGTATAGAGAAAAACCAGAGAAAAGGTAAAAGAAGGGAGAAGGCGCGTGTTGCAATTAGTTACATTAACATGCAGGGCGGCAGAAAAAAGGCAAAATGGTTAGAGATTGAGGAACAGTTAAACAAGGAACAGATAGGTGTTTATGCGGTTACAGAAACACACCTTAGAGACTTGGAAGAGCCATCACATATTGACAATTATATTTGGGAAGGATGTGACAGGATCACATCAGAAAGGAGAGGTGGGGGTGATGGAATGCTAATTCATAGTAGAACAAAATGGGATAGAGTGAAACAAACGTGTTCAGAACACATATGCGTTTCGGGCACAGTAGGTGGAAAGAAAACGTGGCTAGGTGTAGCTTACTTGTGGACGGGGAATAACTGCAGAGAAAAGAATCTGGAGATAGTGAAATGCATAAGCACCGATATTAAAGAATTTGGTCATGATGCCGAAATAATCCTTCTAGGGGACATGAACGCTCACATTCATGAACTTGACGGTTATTCAGACACCAATGGCAAGTTATTGCTAGATCTCTGCGAGCAACATAGTCTTGAGATAGTTAACGTGGGGCCTAAGTGTGAGGGGCAGATCACGTGGGAAGTCGGAAACAGGCAATCGAGCATTGATTATTGTCTCATGACAGAAGGAATATATGACAAACTTAGAGAGATGAGAATAGACGAGGAAGGAATTAACAGCTTGGGTAGTGATCATAAGCGCATAATATTACAAATGGGATATCAAACTGAAAATAAGAACATAGAATCAAAGTTTGGCAGGTTGTATCTAAATGACAAACAAATAACAAATATAGCCGCAAGAGTCGAGGAAAAAGTAGACGAACTACCAGGCAAAAACTGGAAGTATAGTGAGCTGCTACATGTAATCACGAAAGAAATGGAAAAAGAGAAGAAAACTATTCGTTGGAAAGAAAAGAGAAAGCCAAAAAGTTGGTGGAACAAAGAAATCCGGGAGGCGATCGAGAAGCGACGTGAGGCATCACGGGAGCACAGACAGGCAAAAAAGAAGAAGCTGCCACAGGACGAAGTCAACCAAATATGGCAAATATATTTAGAGCAAAAATCCATTGTCCAGAAATTAGTCGAGGCAAATTTAAAGATGGAAGTGAACGGTGGATGACAGAGATTCGTGAAAAGGGGAAGGCCGCGCCTAGGATATTTTGGAGCCGCTTAAAAGCGCTGGGTAGGAAGTCTATCACAATGCAACAACGTTTGGTAGATGAAGGAGGAAATCAATTGGAAGGGTATGAAGCGCTAGGTTACATCCCAAAGGTAACAGCCGATTCGTTTAAAAAGGTCGCCCAGGGGATTCCCCCGGTGAGTAAAAGTACGCAAAGGAGTGCAACCGACGAAGATGTAGTACTAGATAATTTCAATTGGAAGAAGGCCGAAGGAAAAATTCCTAAGCGCACTACTCCGGGCTTAGATGGGGTTCCCGTCAGCCTCATTAACGAACTCGGACATAAAACTAAAGAAGCACTGCTGAAAGTCGTGGAAAAGTGCTTACAGGAGAGAGAAATACCAGACAGTTGGCGAAAAAGTAGAATGAACTTAATCTATAAAGGCAGGGGAGAAAAGGATAACATTCGCTCATATAGACCGCTAACCATTACATCGGTGCTTTACAGGTTGGCGATGCAGGCAGTAAAATTAAAAATAGAAGCGTGGGTAGAACAAAATGATATTTTGGGAGAACTTCAGAATAAATTTCTAATCGATAGGCGGTTAGACGATAATCTGTTTGTTCTTACCCAGTGTATAGAAATATCGAAAATAGAAAACAGGCCCTTATACGTAGCTTATCTAGATATCACCGGGGCGTATGATAACGTTAATCAGGAACTTTTGTGGGATATATTGAACGAAGTGGGCATAGGGAACGACTGTATACAGCTTTTGAGGGAAATATACCGAGAAAATACAGTTTGTATAGAATGGGAGGGAATAACTATCAAGGACAGCGTTGAAATTAGCAAGGGGCTGAGACAGGTGTGGTGGACCTCAAGGTCCGCCGGCTACCAGACTGTCGTTTAGAAGAATAGACGGCACGTCCGAACGAACACTTTATGGAACCATGAAGAAGAAAAGATGGCTTCGTGCCCTCGAGCAAGCGGCAGCTCGTGAGGAACAATCACGATGATGATAAAACGTTCGTCTGCTAGGTTGGTGAAGACGAAGTTCCAACATCTTCCCGCGCCCAGCAGATGGCGTTACTCGACTAAGAATGGGTATAGCAGCTGAACAGGGCGGTTGACTGGCTCCGCCCGGCAGACGAATGGAAGAGGAGCAGACCTTTTACATAAACTTGTCTGCCCTTGTCGACATGAACTTAACCTGGGTCATCGTATGAATAGGCCTTTCTTGAAGGCACGCCAGGTTGTCGACGAGGTGTCCTTAGGTTGAGATGTGTCGGGGATAATTCAGTCTCTTGAAGTTCAATCAAAAACCCCTGTGATGAAGTCGGCTCGCTTGTCAGCTTTCTCTTGCATCTCATTAAGCACGAGGTGAATCGTAGAACATTCATACGAGAACTGAACCACTCGGTGTCAATTAGTCTTCCTAATGGTGGTGTCGTGTGAGAGCATGAGTCAATGTCGTGGCGGCGCATTCTGGAACTTCTGCTCGCATATCTTGACCAGAGTCTTTTGGCCACCTTGAAGAATCCCCGATCCATTTTGATTCCTGCCGCCGCGGTCCTCTCTGCTGTAGCTTCTCTGCTGATATGACTCTTGTCTGTAAATCTCTCGGATTTTCTTTGCCTCGGTGGAAGCGCCGCACGAAGGCTACGTTGGCTTATGGATTCTCGCCACCCGGTTCCCGACGTAGGTCTTTCTTGTTCAATGCTCGATTTGTCTTCAGTTTGTTGTCCAACACAGTTTCTTCATCAGCTCCACCAAATAAACTTTCTGGATACCAATTATCTGTTAGAGCGTCAGAAGCACAGTCCTCTTCTACGCATGTCTGGAGTACAATGACTGTAGAACAGTGAGTGGTGTTGCTTCGCAAAGGAATTGGCCCTTGCACAGTCCATCCTATTTAGTGTGCACATCCTTTAGATCTTTCCATCTGTTGCACACGGTTTTCACGTCGCCAGTCACAAAATTCCAGTAGTAGTCGGAGCCTATTAGTAGCGCAACGGAATTTCCATTGTCTCCCTCTAGACAAAGTGCTCGTGTATCCATTCCAGTTTCTTCCATTTTCTTTGTGACTTCTTCGCTTGGAGTTGGAATGTGCTCGCTACAGATGTCCTCTACTTCTAAAGCGTCGACTACAATCGGTTCCTTCGTGGCTTCTTCGAAAATGCTGACACGGACTCTTGTCATTGTTTTCTGCGTCTTGTGACCTCCGAAAACTCCAACTGTCACCGTTTCTTCTTGCAACAGCTGGCAGCCAAGTTGGCGAGATGCTTCGATGGTGATGAAGCTCCGCTGACTCCCTCCGTCGAAGAGTACCCTGTAGTACCTTGAAGACATCGTGCCTGCTATCTTGGCTGTCAAGGACTGTAATAATATAACAGGGCTCGCTCGTTCCGAGAGGAGATTGACTGCTGTCGCAGAAGCCTCGTTTGCCGTCTTCCGGAAGTCTGGGTCACACATGGATGTTACATGTCGTCGAGAGCATCTGTCGCATTTTTGTCGTCCCCTGCAGTCTCTTGCCATGTGACCTTGCTTGAGACAACGAAAGCATCGCCCGGCCTTGGCGAGAATCTGCTTCTTGACTGCCAAATTCGTTTCGTCGTCGCAGAGTTCGGCACGATGCTTCGTCGACTTACAAAATAGACATCCCAGTCAAAAATTCCGACAGCCTGTCGGTCTAAGGGAATACGTAATTTGGGCCTGCATGTAACTGGTCTGCATGTAACTGGTCTGCATGTGACTGGTCTGCATGTGACTGGTCTGCATGTGACTGGTCTGCATGTAACTGGCCTGCATGTAACTGGTCTGCATGTAACTGTTCTGCATGTAACTGGTCTGCATGTAACTGGTCTGCATGTAACTGGTCCGCGTGCTGCAGGCTCGGCCAGGCCGCTCATTTTAAGCAGTTCTCGTGCAATCCTGTGCAAATTTAGCAGCAGTGACAACCCAGTGTCACCAGTTTGTGCACTTGGTGTGGCCACACGCAGAGCTTGCATGAGTAAGAGTGCCTACAATTTACCTTTGCTCACTGCTGCACCTCTTTGCACAGCCGCACGTTCAAGCCGACTATTTTAAGGTAGCATGCGTCTCATAGAGAAACAATGTGGACCAGTGCCATGCTCGAGTGCCTTCAACTGCAGATGCACAACCTGCATACCATATACATGACCAAAAAAGGGCACAAAGCAAGCTGCCACCACACTGTTTTACACAGAGCCCGCCTCGCGAAACAATGAATGTAAGGCATTAAAACAGCCAAACATACCATCGCTGCAACAATAAGTTTAGGGTGTGGTCGTCAAGGAAGAAAAAAAAACCTGGGTGATAGTTCAGGCCAGCAAATCATTATGCAAACAATTGTGTTTATGTTATGAGATATCCAAAATGTAACCATTAAGAGTTGTGCAAAACAATGAACTATTCTATCTAAGCCCTCTTGATCGAGCATGCAATGCTCCAGGTAGAAGCACTGCTACACACTACAAAACGTGGTGCAGTGATACCTATGAGCTTCATTTAGTGAAGGCTCTTTTAAAATAACGACTTTCTGTATAAATTTCTGAAGTGAGATATACATTTATTTACGGCACATATTTCCGCTGGACGTCACCCAACTTTTGGGCCAGGTGCCGGCGGACGCTCTTGACTCTTTTGTCGGCCACATCCGCCGGCGTGTTGTCCCCCATGTAAACATGGAACACCGCTGCGAAAAAAAGAGCACGGTGTTACACACAGACATCACACATGGCATACAATCGCCGACCAATTTTCCAGACCTAGCTGGCATCACCAAATAATTCAGAAAATCAAATAGCTAGACCAAAAATTAATAATACATGAAAATAAAATTTATTTAGATACTTAATTAGAACGACTTAAAGAAACATCTAACCATGCCCTGCTTCATGCTACCACTTGGGGATGAGCAGATTTGGTTGCATTTCTCTTGCAATACAGTGATGTGAGCGCACTGGCGATCTATCTCTGCCACTGACGGTTGCGGCCGGCACAGAAGGGGATGCTCAACATGCTTACACCGTGCCACATATTCCTAGAATAACCCATAACGTAGAATTATGCTGGCATGCTCGATCACAATGCATTAAGTACCAGATAGCAGGATGTGAAAAAAAACCCTGCTACCTGTGATGTTTTTATTCACAGGGACATGATCATTAACAATGGCACAAAATCCCCATCAGCTGATCCAACCTAAGGCATAAGACTGTCATACCTTTCAGGGCGTTCAGCTTCTCGGGTGTCATGGCAGGTTTGGCCTGCGTCTGCCCAAGCGACCGGTATTTGTTTGACAGGACCCCTGTCACACTTCGGCACTTCAGCTGCTCTGGTGTCCAATATATGAGGCACGCAGAGCGGCAAAACATAGAATCACTTGGTGACCTCATGAGCATGGCCCAGGCATCCTTGTCAACCCATCGGTTGCACCCGGCGTAGATCTGCATACAGAAAGGAGAAATAAAGCTGCACACTTTAAACAAACAGTAAGCATGCACAGCTCACGTCATGCTTAACATTTCATTAATGCAAGTGTTACTCGCTCTCTGGCAAGCACAACATTTCATGTTAGAGCTACATTTTGCCATATAGGTGCAAAAATGTAGGCCCTTATTTGGAAAGTCATCGGTCATTCATTCACCAAAAAAACATCACTGAATATTCATCATGTTTTGGTGATTGCAAAAGCTCCATTCATTACTGCTCCAACAAAGATGCCCTAGCTCTAACAGAGCAAGAAAGAATGAAATGTGTGCTTTTCAGATGCAAAGTCCCTTGAGCCAAAATCCACAATTGAGCTTAATTTCTCCTGCAAAAACACCAGAGATGAGATGGCTGAAATGGGATTGGGAGCAGTTTTTGGAGCAGTAAAATTCCAATTTCCGAGCAGAACCTTGATTTGGAGCAGTTAGCAGCATTTAATATCATCTTAGGAGCTTCAAAAAACAAATTTGTAGTAACTAGGGGGGACAAGTACATATCTTAACCAGCTTAGAACATGCATAACTCGAGCAGCCTTTAGAGAAAGCTTTTTAACATACTATCACCAGGTATGAACTACACTACCTTTTTACACACCAAGCAACCCATCTTGCCTGACCAACAAAAAAACATATAAAGCAACTGAAGAAAAGTTCTGCAAACTAGGTTCACTTCATGAACATTTGAAGAAAAAAAACAAGAAAGCATAACACTTCCCAAAATAAAAAAAAATGTGATAGCACAACAATTGTAGTTACATAGCAGTAGGCCTTCATTGAAGATCAGTGATATGATTAAGCAGACTGCTGCATAGGCTTTTTGTAGGTCTGCTTATTTAGCTTTTTCAAGCTTCCCCAGAACTTTCCGCATGTCAGTGTTAGTCTTCTTCAGTAGCCCATCACAACAAGCACCTTCAGCTATCTGCTTGGCTGCGCGGTTGATATAGCGTTAAGTGTAGTGCACGCTTTAGTGCTGCACCGCCGTTCGCTGCCCCCTTGTATGGGACCACCTTCAAGAGTGATACTCGGGCGCCCATAAATCTGAACGCGCTATCACAAATGCGCTAATAGTGCTGCAAACAGAGCGCCATTGTAAGCATAATCAATGCTTTTAGTAGTGAATGACGCAAATGCGCTTCACATCCGTCCTTGCCGCCCTCTCATGAAAAGCTGCTAGAGCGTCATGCATTGCGTGCATGAAGCTAGTTGTCACCACGTTGATGTAACAAGGTACTCGCCTCATCTGAGCACAGTATGGCACTCCTGTGGCAAACACACGTAAATGACCACATGCAGCAGCTTCGACACTGTGACCGGAGAAACACGTACACTACTCCCACAACAAAGAACCGGAGATCAACCCCACTATGCATGCCACTTCGCTAAGCAAGAACATATAGCCTAGCGAGTAGAAGGAGCATGCTCAGGGTACAGCAGCAAATTTTTGACGTCACGCCTGAGATTATGGAGGCACTCTTGAAGCCTCCATAAGAAATGTGCGGAGGGCTTTATGTGCCGCGAACGTCTCTTTTTCTTGGTATCCCTGGCGTTTTCTTTTCTCTCTCTCTCTCTTTTTTTTCTTGTAGGAGTGTTTCAGGAAAAGAACATTTTAAGCACTGCAGCTCAGATTTTCAGCAAGTTCCCTCTACTGTGTTCCTCAATTAAACAGAGGTCAAAATAGGCTGTTCTACCAATATATTGTATCTGTAATTTGTGATGATAAAATATGATTCATAAAAGCCTAAACCAATTTGTCACAGAAAGCGGGCTGCGCAAGACAGGCAACCAATACTACTAATCAGGGTTCCACTGTACCTTGCCATCATCTCTGCTTGAACCAATGACCGTTTGATCCACAAAACGGTACTGGTCCCACTGGCTGCCGTCAGGTCCGTTGTTGGGGTCACCGAGCTCGCCCTGGCTGCCGCTGAGCTCGCCCTGGCTGCTGTCGAGCTCACCCTGGCTGCTGCCGAGCTCGCCCTGGCTGCTGCAGAGCTCGACTTCACTGTCGCAGTGCTCAGCTTGGCTGCTGCCAAGGTCCAGGTCGCCTAAACAGAATAGAATTTATGGGAGCTCAATAGCACTGCAGAATGAAACACCGCCTGTCCAAATAACATTAAAACTTATAGCCACATTTGCTGAACAAGTACCGAAGAAATGTTATTGACAAGACAGATGCTTGCTTACCAATGCTTTCACCATCACCTGCTAGTGCAGAGGGAGCAGATGATCCAGGCGGTGGCACTGTAAATAAGCGATGGCACTGTAAATAATGTCGTTCTCATAATTCGTGCAGTGACAAGCTTTAGGTTATCAGATCTACAACTTAAATTTGACGTGCTCTATGCTCATGGTAATTTAACTGCACAAAAAACGAGAGAAAAGAAAGGGGTGCACTGCACAGGACAAGCGCTTCACCCTCTTTCTTTTGTACAGCCCTTTTGTCTCTAGTTTTTTTGCGCTGTTAAATTACCATGAATGCATACCAACTAGCCCGGCTTTCCACTCTTATGCTCTATGCAGATGTCGTAGTGCTTGTGCTGCAAATAACAGTGTACACATGGCCCAATCAACATAAGAATGCGCAGTTGGCTTTCGTCACTTTACTGGATTTGCATGAAACTTACTTAAAGGGACACTAAAGGCAAATAACAATTTATGTCAGAGTGAAAGCTCAGTGTATGACAACTTCTAAAACGGCAATATTATCAACAGCAGTGCCCTACTTACTGAGAAATTAAGCTAAATGTATCACATGATGAGCGCCACGAGTGGGACATTTTCGAAGTGATCCCGATGACGTATGAGAGTGTGCCTACAATAAATCACTAGTAATCAAACTAGCAGCTATAAAAAAAGAACCTTCTGTGCATCAAAAGACGTAATAAAATGCTGTTTGTTCGTTTCCGTTTGATTCATGGAAAAAAGAACCTCTGTGGCGTTGCCATGGGTAATGGCGCACGTGGTTCAAAGGTTCCGTTTTCGCTGAACTGCGCTTTGCCCGGCGCCCTGCTTCGCTCACGCGGTCGCGTCTCAGTGGTAGTTTCGGGATCGCGCACTGCCGCGTGTGTTTTGCGCACTCGTGAAAGTTGCTCTGACAGAAAGTTCGACAAAATGCCGCATGCAATGACGCCAGCACTACGAGCCCTCAGCAGCATACTGCGTTCATCGGGGCTCAAGTCGCTGAATTGGAGCCCAGCGTCGCGAGCCAATGTCTCGTTGTCAAGTTCTCCGTCCACATCCATTGCGGCAACTGCGGCAAGCTTCGATGGCTTCGATGGCCGTTGTTGCTGCTGTGGGTCCCGCTACTTTCGCTCTGCTGCTATACTAGTGTCGGCGGCCGCGTAGTAAAGGCGGGCAACGTTGGGCACGGCAGCAGTGACGTATGAAAGTCGGATTTCAGGCGGGTGATTTGAAGTGCACTAACGCGATGCGGACCACTAAAACGTGATTTTATTTCAAAATAAGCACTTCCTTGGCATAAAAGTAGCACAATGAGGTTTCTGGACCGCTATTTCAACAATCAACGTCGACTTAATATTTGCCTTTAGTGTCCCTTTAAGGTGCAGGTTTTCGACCAGGAACAATTATCTTAAAGTTACTTTTGTTAAAAATATTTTTGTTCAGCCAAACAAATTGCTGGTCTCAATAAAAGTTTATTCCTCCTCCTCCTCCTCCTTTGCCCTAGAAAAACATAATTTTGAATAGTTCAAAACGTAGTTTTGCCAAGTTCAGTTTCTGTTTTAACAAGACTGTTTGCTGGCCTAGTTGGTACTTGCTTAATGACATAATTTAGCCGCGAAGTACCCCATACACAGCGCAAGAAACACTGCTCAACTTTCTGTTTCTGAAATTTGAGCACACGTAGCAAAAAAAATGGTCCACTGGAAAATGAAATATTTCCCTAAAAAAAGAACTGACATGCAATGTTATGATTAATTTATGGCACAGTGCAAGAAAAGAAATTTTGAGCAAAAGAATTGCAAACATAATAAACAGCTCAAAATGCTAGTACAAATTCAGGAACTTATTGAAGATAAGTTAAACTGACAATTTAAGAAACTATACACACCTATCAAGGCACTGTAAAGTACCCAACAAGCAGAATGAATGTGTTGTGCAAATAAATATTATGTAGCACATCCTCTTACACCACGCCCCGAAGCCAGCCCCTGCGGCATGTAGAGCTGTTCTTTAAGCATGGGTTATGCACAATAAATGTTGTAGTTGGCAGTCAGCGCTTGTCCTGTGTAATAGTTGTTCATTTTTCTCTTGTTTTTCACGCTGTAAAATTACCATGACAGAAGTATAAGACATGTTCATGTGACTTCATCTTCACTAGTGCGGCATTCGCCACACTGATGGTCTCGCGTGCGTACGTCATCATCGGACTACAACCAAAGTTCTCGGGAGCGCATGTTGTGATGGTATTTTTCTAACAGCTTAGTGGGGTGCAGTGCTGCCAAACATCATGCTGTCAATAACTGGTTTGCTGAGTGAGCATGGCTATGGTGGCGCACTCACTAGCACCACATGGAGGGGTGAGCTCGGTAAATACCTCCAATAAAGTGCAATACAGAAGTATTGAATACAAAGCCATTTGCTTACAGGATTGGCTGGGGCCATGGCCAGATGGATAGTGGGCTCCTCTTGTGACTGGGGAAAAAAAAAACACTTTACTGCATGAGGAGGCTCAAAGAAGGCATTCCAGTCTTTCTGTACAAACAGGCTGAACAAAAAAGCCACTACTTAGAGCAGTGCATAAAAACATGAGGCAGCGTGGTACTAAGGATGCAACCGGCAAAAATAACTTGCCTTTCTTGAGACATCTGGGCGGCATGGATGTTGTCAGAGTCACATCCAGTGAATTAGCATGTATAATTCTGCATTCTGAAATGACAACGTATGGTTAAGATTCATCATGTACACCCACTCCTTATTGGGCAAATGAAGCAGGAGCGTAGTTACAGGTGTATTCTTGCTTCACTGCTTCTACCAAATTAATACAGAGAACTGAAATTGGGGAAATCTGTGTAGGCTTCAACCCCTTGAGACACTGAGTATACCACTTGTTTTTTATATTTGTATCAACTAGGGGCTAAAATAGAGCAAGATATATTGAGTTTTGGATGAATTGAACCTTCTGCCTAATGAGCTTCTGTTCATTTAACTTTGGCGCTGTACTGATCACTTTGCTGAAGGCACTAGTACCACGTTTCACGTACCACTTTTGCAAGCCATTTGAGGTTTAATTTTTCTTAGCTCAAGATGGACATAACTAAAAACAAATTTGCACTTAAGTTATAGCCTGAGAATTCATTCTATTTATGCCAAAACATAGCATGCATGAACATAGCATAAATAGATATTTCATTACAACTTAATATTAGTTACTATAACACACAAATTAACACATTTATGGCATTATTTTTGTTGCAATACAATGACAGATGCCTTGAAATAACATACTGATTTTACACATTTATTGACAGTTCTTCATAGGTGGTGTAAGAAAGGGTTAAACATCTCCCAATTTACGTGTGCATCGTTATTATGCAAACTTGCTTAGACGATGAGCAGAAATCCAGTACAAGCCCACGTGTTTATGCCCGATTAGTATAGCATCTCTGGAACAATTACCAGCCCCATCTCTCCTCACTGCTCCAGTACTCTAATCCGCTGTTTGGATACCTTCATAACATGTGTACAAAATGCTTTTTTTTGCCCACTATGTCAGACAATATAAAAGCATGAGAGTCAATCGCATGCTCGGAGCATTGCAACTCAGTCCACACAACCTTTGTTATGTTTGAGGCCACCTGCGACAGTCAAAATTTAAAAAAAAGAGACGAGGCAGAAAGGCTGTAATGAAAAAAAAAATAAAAAAGCAGTGCAGCCAATGTTTTGCCTGAACATTGGCAGGTACACAGAATTTAGCTGATGACAGCTGTCCTTTCCTGGAGCCTGGAAGTGCATGACTTACACCAACACCTAAGAATGAAACCTTCTGCTTACTTTTGCCCATTTATTAACAGCTAACACACAGTGACAATAACAAGAAGCACACATTATGAAAAGGGCAGTCTTGATTTGCATAAGCTATCATTCAACAACAGCAATCTGCGAAACGACAAATTCTGCAGCTGCCGGCTGCTTCTAACGAATGGGGTTTGTTCGAAGAGTGTTTTAAAAAGTGGTGACATTTTGCTCTTCCAGTGAGCTCCAAGTGCCACCCACCAACACATTTGAGTGACCTTTCCTAGAAGCACACTTTCCATCTAGAGAATGCTTTTTTACCAAGCCCAACACCTGGTCTAAGACCCCTTTAATCTAACGTTAGCATATAGCAACAACTCCCTCTTATTGTGTTAATCACACAGCAACCCTTCTTTCACTGCTCTATGCCTCCTCTCCGAGTCTTTCTCGGAGATGCTGACACTGAAACATGCATTTAGAACAAGCAAAAGTCGAATTTCTTATCACTCCCTTTAACCGTTTGAGCATCTTTCTTACATGTGATCAAGCGCAGCCGCTTGCCAGCCTTATGCTCTCATTTATGGAGTAGAAGAAACAGAACACTCACTTACCGGTTGAAAAAATCTTTTGAATAAGGCCTTTCTGGAGGTCCTTGTTTAAAGTCTCCAGCTCCTCAATCTTTTTCTGGTTTGCCTGGCAGTTTTGGCAGTTTACAACATCACTGCTGTTCTTGAGCAATGCCAACTCTTGCTCAATATTACGCAGTCTATCCTGCAAGGCGTCAAATTCTTCCTTTGGGACAGTGTGCCCTTCACCCCCACAATCTGACAGCAACTCTTCCTCATGTTTTTTTTGTACCGCCTTCCTTAATTTTTTTTTTTGTTCCGGGACCTGCATATGAAAATCCAAATAAAAGATGAAAGTTGACCTCTTCACTGAAAATATTCTTGAAAAAAAAAAAACGACTATCGGAATAGCAAGCAGGTGTGCAACAGTAAGGAAAACTTTTTAAATACTTTTGGTGCAGAGCATGTTGACTTTGGAACAGAAGACTGCAAGCACTGAGAAGCTCCGTGAACAGTGATTGCGAATTTCACTTCAGTCCTTCCTCGCTCATATTTACCCTCACAGCTGTAGGCCCAACTTGTGAGGTTGCAAAGGAATATTAAAAGGGATATTCCATTTTTTATTCTTTATCATATATACAGGAAAGGCCAACAACTACAGGAAAGACCAACAACAACCAACAACGAGTGTGAAGTATAAAGACATTTGTTTTTTTATGAGTGAGCAACCACAGTTTTCTTGCATGTCTTCACACAGCGTTAGTGCTGTGTCTTCACACAGCAATAATGCTATGAGCGTGACAGCCAGTTTCTCTGCTATCAGCGAGTTAAGCCGCAATTCCTTCATTTTCAACTCCAACTGAAATGCCAAACTGGAATCAGATTCCTTGGATATAAACCGTACAGATGAGTAATCGCTAACCAGTCCATAATCATGATCCCATCACAGAGCACTCTCTCGGAATGCGCACAGCACAGCAATCCTACAGGGTAAAAGGCAACAGTAATTGTCTGGTCTGTGTAGTTCTGTAAGTGCGTGAAACATTTGTTTGAATGAACATAATTTTATTAATATATGCTTTATGTCACTTTTATTTTCGTTATACATTAAGGCAACACATCTGTAGCTATAGAAAATACTTTTCTGTTCCTTTATGAACACTGAAAAAGTTAGCGTACACTCTTTTTGAAACAAATCCACTGGAAATTTGAAATGTGCAATTTAAGAAATACAGGAGTTACATTAGCCAAAAAAATGTCACCCTCAAAGGGGCAAAGCAGGGCAACCAGCCATTGAGATTAATGAACACTCGCATGCACTGGCCAGATGATAAACTGCATCGAATTACCATCAATCGAGTGTAGATGTGCATCACAAAGCATTACCTTCTCTTTGCTGTTGGCTGCCCGCTTCACACTTGTGCTGGCAGTTCTTCTAAGGCGCTTCTCATTTTTCTGGAAGGCCTCCATTTCTTCCTTTGTCTCTATATCGCAAGAAATTAAATGTAATTAGAGTTCTTAGAGCAATCAAAGCAAGTTTTTTTCTTGTAGGAGTAAGTGAATGAATGGCACACAAGTTAAAATGTTAAATTTGTGTAATGCTAGAGAGTGCTTTGTAAAAGAAAGTTCAATTTTGTTCATTTTTCTACCACATATTAGCATTGGAACAGGAACTGCAATTTGCAAATGAATTGTGCTACAGCCAACACATCATCATGGAGGTAGGCAGATTGAGGGGATCCCCATTTTTCTTTCACACCACCATAAATAGACATCTGATAATGAAGCCAGTTAAAGCCCACAGGATGTTATTAGTAGTTTTTCACTGCAGTAATTACAAAGCTTGCTTTCTTTCCGACTCAACCACGGTGTGCCTTTATCCACCTTAACAGAACCATGCGCATGTCTATGTACTTGCCACTACAGTAAAAGATAATTAATTCTAACTAAAAAGGGACTATAAAATTGTTTGAATTAAGCGGAGTTCGAATTAGTGGGCGGGTGCTAGTTTGGTCCTGTAGTGTTGGCTTTCCCGTGAGGTTTTCACAGCGCTCTTTCTTTCAAGCTGAGAGAATAAAAATGCAGTAATTGAAATTTTGGTTGTTTGTAGTTATTGTGGGTGGGGCCCTGCAGGCAACGGCGGCACGCCGGGCATGGTCCCACTTACAGTTCCGCGAGTCGCGCCTCCCCCACCAGCTGATACCTCCAGCAGCAGCGATAAAGCAGCCTGCGGTCGTAGCTGGCAGAGATGTGCGACGTACGCGCATCAATTCTCCGACCTTGGCTCTCTGAGAAATATATCCGTACCTTTCGTATATATAGTAATAACGTGGTGTATCTGTCGCCTACTTAGGAGGTTTATCGGCCGTCGAGCGATGCGATCGGAACTGACACAAGTCCGATCTGTAAGTGAACGCACACTCGACACGGCACGCTCACCCGTGCAGAGAGATTCCCTACTTCTGAGGCAGGATCGAGCGCGATATCTGTTGAAGGAGGCGCCCCAGTTTCCCCAGAAAACGCGTCGTCGCGCGTAGTCCACCCGGCACGCACAGCTGCCGAGATATTGAGTACTTCCAAGGCGTTGGTACTTCAGAGACGCGAATCCGATGTATTTCGACACGGCGCACACGTGTCCGGACTTCTGCGACGCCACAGCGAAAGAACGCGTCCCCACTTCTGCAACACGCGGGATTCGTTCATTGCGTTCATTAAAACGACCGAGATCCGTTCATTAAGACGACGGAGCGCATTAAGATCGGAGCGCACGGGCATTCGCGAAATGCACTGCGGATAGCACGAAAACCTCACTGGAAAGCCAAAACTACAGGAGCAAATTTACCCAAAGTCTGGCAACAGACTGCCCCACCGCGAATGGACAAACTACACTTTTCCCGCGCTCGCAGCTTACGATTAGGCTGGTAATTCTTAGCCAACACTGAAACTGAGCGACACAATATGTTGTACAATCTTTGTTGTCAAAAGCGAGTCCTTAAGAAGTATTTGTGACAGTAAGCATGTGCGCGAGACGAAGCGCTACACAGATTTGCGTTACCGAGGCTAGGAGCTCATCCTACGACTCTGTTACAGCAAAATATTAAGTTTTTGTATATCATATGCCCAACAAAAATCCAACCAACAATATATAAACTTACCAGCTAAGTGATGAACGGTGGCGTCATAATAGCCACCCAGCGTGTCACTGTCGCCGCACCAGTAGGCTCGATAAGTCGCACTAGTGTCGAAGTCAGCAACATTTCTCGGTTTGAAAGCCTCGATTTCGCCGCATTCCAGGATTGCAGTAGTTGAATCAATATGATACTGAACAGAGCGTACATATTGAGCCAATTGATTGAGCCAACACAGGAAGGAACACCACACAAGCGATAAACTCGACGAAGAGCGCGCGCGAACAATCAGTGCAATCAGCCGCCAAATGTCCGATGGATATCCGCGCTGGATAGAGCAGAGATATGGTGGCCACCTTCGCTTCGGTGTTCCGTATTTATTTTTCATTGTTGTGTTTTCTTCTTGCAAGTAAAGTTGTAAATGACAGCCTCTGCTCACTAACGCATACGATTTTTCCTCTTAACATGCTCTTTCATCTTTAACATGCTCCAGTATGCAGCTTTAAAAGGATTAGCAGAAAATAACATCAAGGCCGCATGCATGTTAAGAAGTCCTGGTTGAATTTTAAAAAGCGATCGCAAAGAAGCTCCCATGAAACACAAAACCTCTATAAAACGTCTTTAAAACGTTTAAAACCTCTATAAACCTCTATAAAACGTTTTATAGAGGTTTCGTGTTTCGTGGGCTGTGGCATTCTACAACTTCCCTTTTGGTAACGAGTATGATCGTAAACGAAGTCATATGTGCATGCAAGAGGGTCAAGGCAAATGTTGTAACCATTGACAATTATCCCAATGAAAACACATGATCCGCTGGACATCCCCAAACAACTCCGAACATCCGTGGACATCAGCGGACTTGCAAGGGATAGAAGTCGGACTTCCAGCTGGAAGTCCAACTGCTATCCCTTGAAAGTCCGCTAATGTCCACTCAAATTGCACTAGTGCAATTTGAGTTGATTATGTCCCACAAAGGATATCCTAAGAATATTCTGTCTCGGATGTCCCGAAAAAAAAAAACGTACTCCATAAGCATTTTGTGGGGAAAAAAGGAAGTTCAAACTGACATGACATATAGGCACTGTTTTTCTTTTCCCACAGCAAAACTCTATCACCTGAAATATGATAAATTCTTTCGTCCTCTGACCAGTGTGCTCTTCAGACCCAGCTGTATCGGAGAAGGTTCTTGCAGTATGACAGCGCCGTCAAAGACTTCCTTCGTGGTCAACTCAAATTGCACATTTTTTCCCCTTGAATGTGCGCATTATCCAGTTACAGTTCTTTTTTAAAGGCATGGGCGTCCCGGAGGGGGTGCAAGGGGGGGAGGCTGCCCCCCCCCCCTGGAATTTCGGATAATACTTTCTATGCAGTAGCAATAAGCTGCACACGTTCGCTAGCACACAAAGGTCCGCATATCCGTGTGGCACGGCCTTCAAGATTGCCAGCCAACTTTGCACGTTATTACATATTATTGACTAACCTCGCCGTCAAGTCACGGTAGTGACCCCCCCCCATGGATGCACCCCCCCCCCCTGGAAAAATTTCTGCGGACGCCCTTGTTTAAAGGTGTTTGATTTGTTGATAGACTGCAGCACAAAGGTGCCAAATGAAGAAATAAGGGCATTATCATTGCATGATGACGCCATAGGTTAACGTGATTGCCCGACATGACGCCTGTATAAGGTCTTTTCGCAAATGTTTTCAAGCACCAGCGCGGCTTGGTAGCTGAATAGTCGACTGACAGAGGGCCCGTGTTCGATCCCATTTAATCAGGGGTATTTTTTTCTAACTTCATTTTTTTCCGGTCTTTCGGTTACGCCGACGGCGATGACGACGGCGCTTAAAGGCCCGAACACACGTACGCGTTGCAGCGCGTCAACGCGTGACTTTTGGACGCGGCGTCCGCGCCTCTCCCTATGGGGAGAGAGGGCGCGCGGCTACGCGAAGCTGCGCGCCCTCCCTCTCCACAGGGAGAGGGCGCGACGCCTGCGTCAAAAAGTCACGCGTTGACGCGCTGCAACGCGTATGTGTGTTCGGAAGAGCTGCGCTCTAAAGACCCCATAATCTCCCTGTCATGTACACTGTGTGTCCTTCGGAACTTGCGAAGGATAAACCGTTGGGAAGGCAAATGCGGCCAAAGTGACCTTCAAGGGATGTCCGCCGGACTATTTTCGGAATGCAGTGGATATCCGAAATCCTCTTGGGGGATCCTATCCACTGCATGTCACTTTAGTCACTCGTTAAGCATTGTTACCCACAATAATTCGGGCCAATACAGGATAGGAAGGAAGAATATGACCTGCAGCCTGTTTGTTCTCGTTTTAGAAGTTTAGAACTGCTGAATTCGCCACATGAAACACAGTCATAGCGCTCGAAAACGACCCGTCGATGAATACATACCTTGCCACCAAACGTACGTAGCGCAGACGGTGGTGCTCGCAACACTGTGTAATACACTTCTCCAGCGGCTGATTCCTACATTTTCGTGTCAGGCGGTTGTTATATCCAACATCATCCTTATTATTTTGTTCCTGTGTGTCAAAAAAAAGCGGCCTTTGAAGAGCTTTTAAGGTTCTGAAATTGAGCTTTTTAGCCTCATTTAACGATGTCCGAGAAGCCGCGGCGACGTTACAGGCAATATCTGGAGCCTGGGTCGAGCGTCCAGGTTCCGAGGCAAACTTTGGCAAATGCCGCCAAGAGAGCCAAGAATTCCAGTGCTTCCCAGGTGAGTGCCTGTTTTGAATGTGGGCAGGTACGTAGCCAGGAGGGGCACGGGGCGGGGGGCACGGGCGGGGGGCCCGGGGCGGGGGCCCAGGGCGGCCCCCCCCTCCCGAAATTCTGACGGTTCTGCGTGTTTTACAGAAAATAAACTATAAAAATGGGTGTTCTTCAAAGCCTTCAGCAAGTGCCCCCCCCCCCCGAAAAATTCCTGGCTACGTGCCTGAGTGGCGGGTTACAGCCCGGACACGATCCATATCAGGGCGTAGCCAGAATTTTTTTTCGGGGGGGGGGTGTTCAACCATACTTTATGTATGTTTCGTGCGTGCGTTTGTATGTGTGCGTGCCTAATACGCAAGCAAAATTGAAAAATTTCGGGGGGGTTTTGAACCCCCCAACCCCCCCCTTGGCTACGCCCGCTTCCTATTACCAGCCAGTCGTTGCTTTGCACGCGCGCCTTTATGGCTTTATGCTAGCTATATGGGTGTTTTTTTTTCCTGATTTTTTTTTGACAGTGCAGTCTTTTAAATAAAAAAAATCGACAGTCAGCTTCTGTCGTTTTCGCTCATGAACTCACTGCCGAGGAGGGGGGGACACCTTGTCGCACCTTAAATGGCAAGTCGTGGTGAATTAACAACATCGTTATTATTTTTTTAATTATTGATGCAGGCGGTGTTTTATATTTTGTAACTTAGGGCATATCCATGTTTTCGAAATCACTATAGTTACACAGAGTTTTAAATATTCATTATCAAACTTTCCTGGCAATATCGAAACTAATCGCCCCCAGATTGCAGAAGCATGACTCTCTATTATGTCAAACTGCAACTATCCGGACAAGAAGTGGCGAAATTTGAATGAGTTGTGCTGCGGTCATATCTTTTCATGAAAAGTAGCGAGTCACCTTACTTATGCCAGCGCATCACATTACTTTTGCGTGTAGTGTTTGGTGCTCATTTGCTCTTTCAAGCTATGTGCAAGAAAGTTCAGTATCAACCTTCAACTTGTTTGGGAAGCACACCATAACTCCCGAGTTTCGATTCGCCCTCAAAATTTCAATTGTAATTACTGTCACCAATTTTCTGCAACTTTCGTGATTTCTAAAATTGGGTAAGCCCAAATTGGCCTGCACTAAGCTTTCTAATGTAAACAACTGCGCTCAAGGCAATAATAAAAATTAAATAACAAGCTTTGTTAATAGTCGCATGAATTCACTTCAGTGTGTACAAGTATTTTTTATCTCTACATAGAGTTCATGTGCAAGAATGACCAAAACCTGACTGACATAGAAGTTTTATGAAAAAATGTATTGGCTAAAAATAAACACCGTGTACATAACTATACTGGAAATAATAAATGTAGTAACTGCAAATAAAGATATACAAAATTGGTTGTTTAAGTCATAACCTTGTGCTCCATATTTTTCATTTGTAGAGCTCACCACACCTCCAGGACGACGCTTGTCAAAATTCTGCCAGTAGCAGTAGCAACCAAAGTGCCAGAGGTGGTTCTGAGGACAGTGGGGACTCTGCGAACTCAGCGTCATTCCAGTGTGCTGCAGAAGAACCAGCTGAGAGCAGCAGTGGCATAGACGGAGTGTCTGCTAGTGCTGCAAGTCTTGGTGAGGACACCTCCGACAGTGATACCATGCAGGAAGACCCAGATGACATGGACAACGACTGTGTGAATGATGATAATGGGAGTGAAAGTGGTGCTCCAAATGACTTCTTCAAATACTTCTCAAAACTCTCAGAAGAAACACTTCCGCACCAAAAGACGACCAAAGCGCAAGCACTGCTTTTAGTTATGGCGTATATTGTGACAGCAGGATTGACGTGGGCACAGGTGAGAGGCTTACTCATCCTGCTGAACACCCTGTTTGGAGCCTGTTGTGCCATCAACGACGTACATGCTTCGCAAGCTTTGGAGAGACAAAAAGGAGGCACTAAAGATCCACCTATATTGCCAGCACTGCCATGAATACCTTGGCATTTTCCAAGAGATGCCAGCAAAAAGCCAAGTCGTCTGTGGTGGCTGTAGTAAGCAAAGAACCGCTAAGGAACTTGTAGCAGCTGGAAGCTTCTTTGTCATGTTTGACTTGAGACAACAACTGTCAGATTTAATCAAGCATGTCACTGGTCCCCTTTTTAGAAGCTTGAAAAAGTTGTCTGCTACTCGAGAGCCGGGGATGTACTCTGACATCACAGATGGGGACCTATACAGGAGCATTCGTCGGCAGATGAACATGACATGGAGCGACCTAACGCTGACTTTCAATACCGACGGTGCGCCTGTGTTTGATTCTTCAAAGAGCTCGATTTGGCCCATACAAGTGATGCTCAATGAGCTTCCCTTCGAAATAAGGTGCAGGAATATTGCCCTTTCTGGGCTTTGGTTTGCGAATGAACATCCACCTATGCACATATTCCTGAGGCAGTTCGTTGAGGAAGTGAGAGACATTGGCACTCTTGTATGGGCACATGCTGAAGCTGTCATCAGGTCGTCAGTTCATGTGGTTCTCTGTTGCGTGGACTCTCCAGCGAGGGCATCGGTCCTTAATATGAAACAATTTAATGGTTATTACGGGTGCAGCTGGTGCCTTGAGGAAGGAACTTGTGTTGATGGTGAGTTTTTTTGTAGCTTTTATGTGTTTGAAATAATGAAGAAATGAAGCTCTGTAAGTGCTCATGAGATGTTTCTGTGTGTCTGTATCATACAGACACACAGAAACCACAACCGTAACCACAAGCGGCAGCTCATATGGTCAAAGAAAAAAAGTAAAAAAAAATAAAATAAAACGCATTCAATGTCTTGATGTGCGACAGCGTAACTTTCGGGCCATGCTTCATCCCACCTGCATAGCTTAATTCCAGCATTCTAAAGGTGATAAAATGTGTGTGGCTTCTGCAATAATTTTGCATACTTCCATTTATTGAATAAAATGAAAAATAGTTCTGTGGCAGGAGACTCGTAATCAGTGCAAATAAATGGTGAGGTCATTGCAATTTTCGTAACAGTGTTGCAGGGCACCCTTCAACAAATCTCTGTGAGAGTGCACATAAAAGCAGCGAGTGAAATAAAAGCAGCGAGTAATACACAGTGGTGACTCATAACTGTAGCGACATGTTTTTTTTTTTGTTAGTCAGAATGGAAGATGTTTGAAATTGAAGTCTTATTACTCCAGAGAACCGACTAGCCCAAAAGTCTTACCAGAGTACTCCTGTACTCCTTAGTACAGGGTTTGCACAAGCCATTAAATGTTGGCTGTTTCTAGAGGCCTTTCCAGTAAATTCCTTTCTTGCAAAACTAATAAAAGTGGTTCCGTGTGCTTTTAGCATGACCAGAACTTCACTTGTAAGATTAATTACGTCTTTATTTGTGAAAATTAGTCACCCTCTTAATCGTGCTGTTCTGTGACAGGTTCAGTGAAGTACCTCCACAGCGGCCACCTAGCACCTGATCGGAGCCATGGCCGTGTGAGAGAAGCAATGCGGAAGGCCAAGGGACAAGTAACGGCAGTTGAAGGATTCAAGGGGCCATCACCATTGGTGAGGCTTCAAAGCCTCGACCTTGTCTGGGGACTGCCACCAGACTATATGCATTGTGTTCTCGAAGGTGTAGCAAGGCAGCTTGTGGAGTTATGGCTCTCGGTCACTGACTCTGTTCTACCTGGGACGGCGTGTAAGACTTATAGATGTCAGGCTGCGTGCCATAATGCCACCCATTACTTTTTCTCGGACAGGGAGACCACTGTCAGAGCGCGCATACTGGAAAGCAACTGAGTGGCGCAATTGGTTGCTGTTTTACAGCGTTCCGTGCTTATTGGACCTCTTGCCACGGAATTACATGTCCCACTTCGCTCTCCTTGTCAAGGCTGTGTTTTTGTTGAACAAAGACACTGTTGCTGAAACAGATGTCTCTTGTGCAGAAAGGTTGTTGCTAACATTTGTTCAGCAGATGGCCAAGTTGTACAGTGATGCAGCGATGACATTCAATGTCCACCAATTAGTTCACCTTTCAAAAGCGACACGCATGTTTGGCCCACTGTGGGCTACATCCACATTTCTCTTTGAGGATGGGATTGGGCATGCCCTTCGGCTTGTGTCTGCTGCCAAGCACGTGCCGATGCAAATTGCTGAACGATGTATTATGCATAACACGTACCTTGAACTCGACAAGCATGTGGAGCTTCCTCCCCACCTAGCTGCAGCCAAGAAAGGTATTGTTGTCAAATACAAGAAATCTTCTCAAACATGCCCTCTAGGTATAGCACATTCCATATCCACTCTCCCGGCGTATCTAGAGACTCTACTAATTTCTGAATTCGGCCACATACCAGACATGCTAAAGTACTTTCGGGCTCAGGTCGACAGCATAGTCATACACGCGTCTGACTATTCAGCACCAAAGAAGACTTGTTCTTGTTATGTCAAAATGGTAGATGGCTCACATTGCTTCGTACGTGGAATTTATGTGGTTTTAGACAACATATATTTTCATTGTCAGAGGTTGCTGATCGCACCAGTTATGTTTGATGTACCACACATTGTAGGGTGTCACCATCCGCCAGCTGCTCAGAACCATTGTCTTTATAGGAGCAGTGATGTAGCCCGTCAGTGTGTGTTTCTGACTGTGAATGACATTTCATATTTGTGTGAAGTTCCAAATAGTAAGGAAAGGGACTAGTTACGGCTGTAGCAATTTGAGACTGCAAGTTCGTAACCACGGGCTCAATAATGATCATTGTTAGGGTTTTACATCCTAAAACTAAATTAAAGGATCTCTAAAGAGTGAAACAATCTTTCTTGCATTAGTAAGCTAGTCTTCTACGATACCAAAACCACCATGCTTGTTGCGAGAAGACACTTAATAAGAGAGAAAACGTGCAGAAAGAAAATGTGGGTGGTGACGCCACCTTGAAATTCCCGAACCATCTGCCGTGACGTCACAAATTTTGACAGTGCCTACTAGGGCCTACACAGTTCCTAATTGGTGAAAATGAAGTACAGTGTCCTCTGAGGGGGCCACAGACTTAACATACCAAGTTTGAAGAAATTTCGTTGGGCCAGTGGTGCCAAAATAAGATAATACACATTGAAATCTTTGACATCAACGTGCGGATTTCAGCGCGAAAATAAAAATGAAACTTTGAACTTGATTTCTTCTCTATCATAAACCTATGATGGTGAAATAAACGACACTACAATTCTCAGAGCACAATTTACTAAAACCAATTCACTGTTCCTCTTTAGTGTCCCTTTAAGTGATCATTGCAAAGAGCATGCATGACCAGGTCAAGATTTTTGTTGTTATCATTAATTACATTAAAATTGATCTATATGACAAGTGATTCCAGATTTAGCCATGACGCTGTCATTTTTTCTGTAGCAACTATTCTTGTGTTGTGCCAATCAATGTTGTGGTCATTCATGACGGCGTGTTGTCCAAAAGCATTGTTGAGGACACTTATTAATTTCACGGGCGTGCTGCTGTAAACATTTCTTTTTATGACCCGATTCCCTAATGTAAACACTCTGGCAGTGTGTGATAGGTATCTAATAAGCAACACCACGGAATGCTTCCTGGGCAAGGTCCTTCACTCTCACAAGTTGATGGTGCATCTTTTTTTGGCTAGAACGTGTGCATGTGCACACTGTAATCACACTGTTCGGCGTCTCTTCTCTCTCTTTTTTTTTTTAGAATGTATCTTTCCCGTCAGACTGGATTCCGTCATGCTCTCGACTTCATAGCTCATGGAAGAAACGTAAACGTGGAGGTGAGCATGCTTAGCAATGGCAGCTCATGGCAGTGCCATCAAAAACGGACAAAATAAACACAAAGACCGACACAACAATAGACATAGGGGCGAAGTTTCAAAGCTTGAACAGCTGAAAATTCCAGGTCTGTTTGAAATAATGCTATAGAGCTTTAATTTAAGGTATTGTCTCATCAGAATTGTTGCTTGAGTTCTCATCGCTAAATTCAGGTGCGGGTGTGAGATAGTCTGAACGGAACGTTTCTCTTGTGGCCTAGTAGCATATGGGACACCACCACCACCATCACAATGTTAATTTTGCACCGCAGGGGTAATGAGCCTCGCTCCTTTCTGGGACTTCATTGGAGAAACATAGCTGAAATACCTGGCAACGGCTAAAAAGATCTGTGCATATGTTGAACATGTAGCAGACGTTCATTTCTGGATGTATTACTAGTTTCTTGTTTTCAGCGCAACTTAAGTTGCAATATGAAGAGCCTGTTAAAACAGAAATGACCTTTACAAGTGTAGCAGGTCCGGTGAGATCATGAAACACATTCTTGAAATGTTAATGTGACCCAGGTAAAGTAGCCCAATCTGCAATACTTGTGCATCATTGGTGTTTGTTTTCCTGTACTCCCAATTTGCTTTCATATTGCTTTGTGTCATGTTACAGCTAGTGATCACGTTTTCTTTTTTTTTTCTGTTGACCTTGTATTGCCTCATTTGATCATGTATGAGGGCTACGTCTTTTTCGAGGTCCGATACATCTAGAAATGAAAACTACACTGAAAATCCAGTGTGTTCAGATGTGTTGCGCAGTGTCTCTAGTAAGCCACTTCATTGCTTGAGATTATCGTCAATTCCGCGCACTCAGCATGTTAACGTGCCTCAACAAGACTCCCTCTAAGGCTGAATTGCATGCTGTCATTTTATTTCTGCATGCTTGAGGGATGCAATCCAGCTGAATTTCATTATTGATTGAGTAATGTGTATGGTAAAACTTTCACTAGTGACAGCAACAGTACAGGAAGTTCATGACGAAGGCAAGCAGGCAAGGAAGTGAGTGTCAACTGATGGTCTTGTTTAGCAAGTCAGTCAGGCAATTCAAGAAAAGCATCAATTCACAATTTCTATGTTGAATGATTCATTTCTAGAAATATTTATAATTAACATTTATATCATTGCGAGAAATTCCACTACTGCAAACTGAGCGAGCATGGTTCCCGAGATGCTGACCGACCATTACAAAACGCAGCGATTGGGTGCTGCCTTAATGTTTCTTGTTGTGGTATCATGATGGCAGAGACTTCTAGGTTAAAATCGTCCCAGAAGGGAAAACAGGATCATTTGGATAGTGAAGAAACATAAGAGCAATCAAAACAGTGTATACATTATGGTTTATTTGTGTGGCTACTTTGCTCTCAGATAGACATGATATTCTCTTAGTGGAACCACCACTGCAGCCTTGTGTAGTGCGACTTTTGAACGTGTACAATGGACAAATGAGAACAAGTGAAGAGGAATGTTATCAAGCATTTTCCTTCTTCATGACGATGCACGGTTGCCCAGTGGAGCCGCAACAAAAGAACATCCTGCAGTGTTTTCGATGCGAAGTGTATCATTACCCATCGTACAGCTCAGGCTTGGCTACCTCCATAGGTCGGCAAACTCACTCATGAGTCGACTCACTCAGACTCACTCATACTCAGATCAAGCCGTGAGTCCGGGTGAGTAATTTTGGCGAGTTTGAGTCCGAGTGAGTTCGGTTGAGGAACATTTCAGTGAGTGTGAGTCCGAGTGAGTTTGGTTGAGGAAAACATTGGTGAGTCTGAGTGAGCCATAAGCGCAATATATTTCATCAGTGAGTCTGAGTGAGCTCCACCATTTATCACCGACTTATGGTCCTATACACTCACCTATCAACAGTACTATCAGCATAATATCGGCTTACATTTACACTCAAATCTATTTACACAAACCTCCACGCACTAGCGTTCATGCGCCACCTCAATATTTATTGATCAGAGGCGCGAGTTAGAAATGGGGGGGTGCCATGACCTCCCCCTCAAATTCTTTCATGGGACGTTCTTGGTACAAATATCTCGTGTGAGTCGCATAAGAAGGTCTTTAAAGAATTGCAAGCACTTATAACTCGTATTTTGAGCTACAAAATCAAAAGCGTGTCGTAGAGCACCGATTATGTGAGATATTGGCGTTAAAGATCTTTTACACCATGATCAGAAAAGCTGATATTACGTCAGCGGACTCATGAGTCGACTCACTAAGACTCAGTACAGCTGTGAGTATGAGTGAGTCCGGCTGAGCAGTATGTTAGTGAGTTTGAGTCCGAGTGAGTTCGGGTGAGAAAAAGTTTGAGTGAGTCTGAGTCCGGTTGAGAAACATTCGGTGAGAGTGAGTCCAAGTGAGCTCTCCGAGCAATTATATTTCTTGAGTGAGTCTGAGTGAGTTCCAATATTTTTGTCGACCTATGGTTGCCTCTGATTAGCCCCTTTTCTCTCCTGAAATGCTAGCTGGGAGGACAGGAATTTGACTTAGACAATGAACTGCAGACCAGCGTACTGAATTTGCTGAAAACACAGCCGACTGCCTTTTTTGATGAGGGTATGGAAAGTTGGTACCGCACTACGGTAAATGTCTCAACTGGAGAAATGTCTCGGTTTAAACATTCCCCTAATAAAGCGTTCCAAGTAAATCTTTAGATTTTTTCAGTTTGCTTTTTTTATTTTGCAGCCATTTGGACCTTGAAAAAGAATTGCCGTCAACATCTTTGCATAACTATAGTGCTGTTCATATCTGTATTCTCACGCATGTTCACATTATACATGGTGGTGAACTATTATATTTATTTGTTATGCTTTTCTAGGAGTTTCAGTTGTGCTAGCTGTTATGCTGAGCGCTTTACTTGGTGCAAAAGTGTATGTTACAACAGTGTATGTATATCATAGCACTATGGTTATATTCAATATCCACTATTTCCAGGGCCTGGAATATGTTTTGAAATAAAAAAGAGTACTAAATAAAGCCACCTGCACTCAAAACCACTGCTCACCTGTGAACACCTGTCTTGTTTTTCTGGACAATTGTCACCCTGCTCAGGTCTGTCACATATCAGAGCTGATGACATAATGTGACTGTTGATTTCTGAGGTCTTTTCATTACGAGAATTTTTGTTAGTTGTAATCGTGAGCTGCATGCTTCACTGAATGCAGCAGAGGATAACGGCCGTGTCTTTTGTCACTGCATATGTGCACATTATAGTTTCTCAAAGCTAATACTTACTACTCATAAGGATAACATCTCCATTGATCATAAGTCCAATCAGATGAATTACTCTTACACAGAAATTATGTCATCAGCTGTTTAATGTGAAAGAAAAGCTTCCAAATGAAAAGTATCCTAGCGTCGTTTGCTGGATCCCATGCAAAGACTGTGATTATGTATATAGGCGGGACAGGAAGTTCTGAACAGCGGGTTAAACAGCATGTCAATCATGGCACAAGAAAAGAGAGTCTTCGAATGCCTTGGCAGAGCATGCTGAGAACTTGAGCCATAAATGATAGGGATAGCGCCATGATCTTGGAAAAAGAGAGAAAAATCTGTCTTCACGACAACACTTAATACACCCTGATTTAAATGACCGATTGACGAAAATGATGGTACCTCCCCTCTCACCTGCACCCACTGCTTACATCACTCTTTAAAGCACTCACAAACATCGCTTTATTCATCCTCGCTTTCATTGTGAACAACGCTCCCGTCAGGGGAGCCGAGATATCTTTTTGTATCCTTTCTCATAGTCTGTGTCATTTTAATTCTGTCACAATTTTTATTTGCACACAATGTGAACCCTCGGGTGGGTGCGAAGCTGGACAGAAAAGAAACTCCCTAACTCGCGTGTGTGGCAAGCCCGTCACCGGAGGGCAAAAGAAAATAAAGATGGCACGATCGAAGATAGGGAGAAGGGAAGAACAAACACACACAGACAAAATAAAAACGGGGGGGGAGGGCTATCACGTGAGGCCATTACGAGTCGCTGAGCAAAAATGTTTCGAGTCTTCGCACGTACGAGAGGGAGGTGCACGAACGCTCATGGGAAGAGAGAGGAGCTCGTGAACGGCTGGGATGGCGCAGGAGTTCGTGAGTGGCAGGCTGGCCCGTGCGCTTTAATTCACGCGTGCTGCAACGGGATGTCAGCCGTGAGTCACCGAGTAGGCGACATAGCAGGCGCATTCGGGTCGCAGCACGACGCTGGCGCACGGAACGCGACACTTCGCCAGTTTGAGCTACACAGTACGATCGCAGTATCTCGATCGTCTTCGATCGGCATGAAGCCAATGAAGCCTGAAGCGCGCTACGGATGGACATGGCGTATTGTCCGGCGTCGCGCCACTGCTAGCGTATATGACAAAATGAATTTTATATATGGTTTTTAAAACGCATTTGAGAAATCTAGGCGGCGCGCATATCACGGTGCAGCTGGAGCTTATTGCGTGATCAGCAGGGCGTAGGCAGAAATTTTTTTCCGAAGGGGGTGTGGGAGGGGTGCACCACCTTGCTCTGAAGTGGGGGTCGAGTTTCAGTTTGTGCTCTGACCCGGTGTGCCACCCCCTAGCCGGTATACTCATCAGTAACTGTCCTCCTCATTGAGAGGTCCCGGGCAGGTTGATCTGGCGTGCATGCAGACACTCAAGCCAGCCGAAGCCTCAGTCAGCCATCCTTGACCGTGTCGCTCGACCACAGGCAGCCACCCTGACCGGCGCCAGTCAACCTTGACCGTGCTGCATGACTACGGGCAGCGAACCTGACCGGGCTGCATGACCCCGGGCAGGCACCCTGATCGTGACGGAAGGCTACGGTCAGCCATCCTTGACCGGGCTGCATGACCACGGGCAGCGATCCTAATTGCGACGGCACTCTAACTGTGACTCAATTAGAGATTCCTGACCGACGTTCAAGGATTCCTAATGGTCCATTAGGAGTGTCCTGACGGAATTTTCGACTGGGATGTATCAGGCTTCCCCAGCACACATTGCAGAGACGCTGCTGACGACATAGTACGATGCGCAACTCGTCGCGGCATCTCTCCAGTTGGTTTAGGGATTTCAGGTCTTCTTGCGGACGCACACGCCGCCAGAGTTTCTCTGCAATGAAGCTGCTGAGGAAGTCCAGAAGATCTTGCAGCTCTTTCTCGATTCGGTCGTCCTCTCCTGTGGGTCCATTTGCGCTTGCATCGTTGATACCGCAGTTGTCGGCTTGTGAAGTTCATGATACTTGAGCACCAAGTCGGATGGTATGACTCGCAAGAGAATCTCCCGTAGCATGGAGCAGTATGTATTGGGGCTCGTTCCAAGAGATTTGAGACTCCTCACATGTACTTGCACTTCGTCGTAGAGGTCTCGAAGTTCGGTGGTGCTAGAAGACGACAAGACTGGCCTGAGATCTAAGAGGCTTCGAAGATGTTCTTGAACGATAATCCTCTCGTCCCCGAAGCGTTTCTTGAGGATATCTATCGCGTCTTCATAGCACTCTTCCGTTGCCTGGAGTCCGGAAATGGCTGCAGCGGCAGTTCCAGTGACAAGCGGCTCAAGTAGTTGAATTTCTCGGCAGCGCTGAGGTCGTCGTTGTTGTGCACTGCCGTAGAGAACTGCATCCAAAATCGATGCCATTTTTGTCGGTTGCCGTCGAATTTCTGCAGTTCTAGTTGCGGCAGTCTCGACCTGAAACTGACGGAAGCTTGGCTCGTCGTCGTCAAGGCTTGGCTCGTCGTCGGCGCGACGCTTGAGACGACTGGTTGTTCAGAATCACAAAGCGAAGCTTTGCCGTCAATGTGACAATCTTGTCCCGATAATTGCTCGCGTCTGTATCTCTGCCTCGATCAGCTCGTCAGGCGTCTCGTCTATTAGGCTTTCATCGATCTTCGTTATCTGTGCGTAGATCGCCTTGATTCGGTCAATTGAAACGCTGACGTGATGATGACAGCTCTGCTTCTCGTAGGAGGCCTTCCGCTTCTTGGACGATGCATCCAGTTGCGAGCGCAAGCACTTGCGTCGTCGGAGTAGCCGTTCCATGGGTCAGTCGGCAGCCGGGAACTCTTCGCCAAAGGCTCAGGGGTCGCAACGCGACATTTTGAATCGATGAGGCGTCGTTCGGAAGATCCCGCTGGGTTTCGGCACCATGTGGTGGACCTCAAGGTCCGCCGGCTACCAGACTGTTGTTTTAGAAGAATAGACGGCACGTCCGAACGAACACTTTAATGGAACATGAAGAAGAAAAGATGGCTTCGTGCCCTCGAGCGAGCGGCAGCTCGTGAGAAACAATCACGATGATGATAAACGTTCGTCTGCTAGGTTGGTGAGACGAAGTTCCAACAACAGGGATGTCCTTTGTCCCCGCTGTTATTCATCCTGTACATGGTGAGGATGGAAAAAGCGCTAGATTGGAGTTAATTTGCCACACAAAAGGTCGGCACGATGGTTGAGCAGAAGCTTCCAGGTCTATTTATGCTGATGATATTGTCTTATTTGCGGACAATCAAGATGATATACAGCGACTGGCAGATATATGCGGAAGAAGGAATGTGACGCTCTAGGACAAGATTTAGTGCTACAAAATGTAGATTGATGCTATTCAATGATGACGAAGACCATGCGGTCATAAAAACAGGGCCAAAAAATACCGAGGGTAAGCGAGTACAAGTAGCTCGGAGTATGGGTAAATGAGGGGGACAGATATGTGGAGGTACATGAAAGCATCGGTAGCAAATGGAAAGGGAAATGCTGCAATTACGAAGCACAGAGCTTTATGGGGTACAATAGGTACGAGCTGCTTCGAGGGCTGTGGAAGGGTGTGATGGTCCCGGGGCCTATATTTGGGAACTCAGTGGTGTGCATAAAGTCACAGGTACAATCAGGAATGGATATAAATCAAAGGACGTGGGCCGCCTCGCGTTGGGCGCTCACGGGAAGACGACAAATGAGGCTGTAAAGGGTGATATGGGATGGACAGGCCACGGAGCAAGAATTCTTGAGGAGGCGAAACTGCGCTCGCTCGGGCGTCCTAATAAGTCACGAAATCGGGCACAGCGCTCACGCGCCCTCTGTCGTGAGAGTCCGCTAGCGGAGAAGGAAAAATGCGCGCGTCCCTCTCACCGCGCTCTCCAACGAAGCTCGTCGGTTCAAGGCCATTTGTCGCCGATTCGCCGTTCGCGCTTCACGCCCAAATGGATCTTTTTGTGCGTCCTCGCCGGCTCCATATTAACGCGACAGCGTTAAAGAGCCCGTTTCGCAGAAATACCGGTGTCGGCGTCCGTGTCGGTGAGGCTAGCACTGAGAAGGCGATGCGCACGGGGCCCGATTACGCTATCACGTTCTACTCTCAAAGGCGAAGCTCAAGCGCACTCCAAGCTTTTTCGGTAAATTAACGAGAAAAATGGCGCCAAATGCAGGAAAATTACCACCGTGATATTTTTTGTACAACGTGAATCTAATTTTTGATAACGTGAACTCAATGAGTTAGGTATATTATTTCAACGAATGATGGGACTTAAACTATATGCCATCAATTCAGATTAGGTTGTTGCGGCGGCCGCATTTATTTGGAGGCGAAATGCTAAAGGCCCTGTGCTTACATTTAGGTGCACGTTACAAAGCCCCAGGTGGTTGAAATTTCACAGTCTTTTTTTGAGAATAGCAGACAAGTATCTGGGACAGCGCGCGGAAAGATTGAAGGCACAGCGTCTCGTAACAACACTGGCCGTTTCGGTTTGTCAAAGAGAACTTCATCACCAAGTTCGCCATAATAGCGCCGCCTGTCTATGTCGCTGTCCGAGAAGTTCTTCTCGCAAACGTAGTCACGAGGCGTCAGCTGTCGGTCTTTTCTTGGGATGGCGCGAGCCCACGCTTCCAATCTCACTGGGTCACTAGGAACTTCGAAGGTAATTACCTTCTCCTTGCTGGACGCGTACCCACTGCTGCAGTTCGGCACGACACTTTCCGCCCCAGCTGAAGAGGCACTGGTCGAAATCTGCAGAGCACTTCCTTGTCGCGACGTAAAAAGCGCGCGCAAACATCGAGGATTCGGCGCCGCCGGCGCAACGCGCGGAAGCCACTGAGAGCGCTAAAGAGAAAGAAACCAGCAAAAGCGAAGGGAACTTTCCGTCCCAAGGCCACCTACGCATGCGCGCGCACAACATGCGAGCGAGGAGCGAGGAGCGCGTGCATGCGGCGGCAGACGTCGTCTGCTCAGGGGCCACTACTAGCAGTTCGTTCCAAGCGCTGTACGGCCTATAATTCTGGCAGTATCGATTAGGAACTGCAGCTAAAATACTGTCATATTTACCGATTGATGTTACAGACAGAAATATTGGAAATTTTATAATGTATGAGGCGCTATCACGATTTTATGCGTCGCGTCCAAGAAGAGATGTAAAAGATGGCACAGGCCGAAAGCGTCATCTGTCGTGCTTCGGCGTAACCGCATTCCGGCGTGACGCTATCGCGCCGCCCTCGCGCGCTGCCGCGGCCGAGAGATTCTCCTCCTCAAATACTTATTTCTCCGTGGGACAGGCTTTGAAGTGAGGAAGCTCAGAGCAAAATGAGACTCGAAGAGAGGCTGAGGAAAATGAAGAAGAGTAGATGGGCAGAGAAGGTTTTCAGGTATTTGTATGGAAAAAGCGTTGACACGCAGTGGAGGAAAAGAACTAGGAGGCTCACCAGTAAATAACGGCTAGCAGTGCGGGCGATATGGCAACAGGGAGCATTAAGCGGAGGGTTAGAGAGGCGGAGAGGACTTATTGGATGGCAGCGATGGAAAAGAAGCCGGCTTTGAGTAACTACCGAAAGGGAAAAAAACGAAATGAGGAGGAAAGGTTTTATGATAATTCTAGGGGAAGCGCTTTGCTGTTTGAAGCAAGGTCGGGCTGCCTTAGAACGCGTAGTTATAAAGCGAGATTCAGTAACGAAGAAGAACAATGTAGATGCTGCTGGGGAACTAAGGAACGATGGAACATGTACTGATTGAATGTGGCGATATTCACCCAGGTATACGTGTGGGCACGAGTCTACAGGAAGCCTTGGGTTTTAGGGACAACAATGGAAAGCTGAACACGTCCGCGGTAGAAATAAGTAAGAGACGGTTAGAGTATTGGTGGCAGAAAAGTAGAGATAAAGTACGAAAATAAATAATAGGGGAAAAATAAGGTCATTCTGCCTTAAGAGGCAGAGAGATGGACCGTGAATTTATATTTTTTGTATAATAACATAGATTTAATCAGTGTAGGTAAGGTATTAAGCCAACTTGAAACAAGGATGTTTTTTTTTCTTTTTTTTTCTCTTTTTTTTCCGTCGAGCCTGATGGCAGACATGTCACCGCCCCTTATAAAGGGGACGCTCATAGCATCCATCCATCCATCCAGCGCTTCCAAGCGTTCTTTAGTTGATACATGGTTGCGTTCGTGCAGCACCGCTATAACACCGCCTTGTACAGGGCTTCACGGTTGTTTATGGACGCATCCGTGTATCAATCTCGTGACATGCACACGAGATTTTTGCAGCACGGACAAACTTGTACCGCAAAGCCGGTAATTTATCTTCCCAAATGCGTATCAACGCCTCCCTCGTCGCAACGGTCCAGTTGACACGCTTTTGGCTCGATATTTCGCTGGGAGCCGAGCTGCTCGCGTCCGACATGGGGGCTGCCATGTTGTCAGTTTACGGCGCTAACAGGGGTTGCCTACCTTCGTTCACGAAAACGGTCGTTAGCGGATGAACTGCGGTTAGGGAAGGATGTCGTGTGAGAAGGTACAACAGCCGTTAGACTTAACGGCCATCGTACCTAACTGTGGTTAGACTACCCGTGTGACAGTGGGGTAAAACGCAGCAATTTGGCCCGTCTGTCTGTGTCTTTCTATCCGTGTGTCTCTCTGTCACACGATTCGGCCACCCGGCCAAAGTTTAACTACTTGCTGAACGCCCAGCCATCTTCAACTGGTAGCTGGATTCATACTTGTGAACATTGCCGATCAAAAAGCAATTATTACGCAATCTGAGGCGCAATATCAATGCGTAAGTATTAGGTGGTGTGTCCCTTTACTAGAAAATACACAGCTACGTAATTCTAAAGACCCTACTGTTTCTTAGGTGCACGACCTCGAAAAAGACGCTCTCCTCGCGGGAACGGGCGTGTAAGCACTTTCTGAAATCTGGAGTGATGAGACCACTGTGTCAGTCCGCAGCAAGCGGCTTCATTGCAGATGTGGGGCGTGAGCACATATCAGAACTCGGTGATGCGCAACATCAACGAAGGCCGCCAGACACCGAACACACCGAGAAGCAGCGGAATCCGCGAGGTCTGCATTACGCATATCAATCACAATAGCAAAGACATTGCACTCGCCACCATCTACGTGACAACTCTGAAGAACCCCTTCCACACAGCACACGGGTTTGTGAAACGTGCGTGCGTTGTCCATCATAACCGACAAGTAGAAGCACTTCATATCAGCTTACCGCGTCTAGTGGTGTGCGCCGCCGCGCCGCGCCACCGCTGCCGCCTGTTTTTGGTCACGCCGCTCGCGCCGCCGCCGTAGTCCCAAGAGAGATCACGCCGCCGCCGCGCAATATATGCGGCGCGCCGGCTTTAGTCTTTCTTTTAATTCGAATGGGGAATCTGGAAATAAAATACAGCACTTCGCCGGAGGAGGTCTTCTCGATGTGTCCATGTAATGAACAGTCCATTTCAGCGGCCGCTGAATAGCGGGAGCTCAGCGAGAAGCGCGCCCCCTGTTTCCGGTTCTTGTTCTGCAGCGCCATCATGACATGACGAAGCTTTCAAAGACTCTCGACACAAATGATAGGGACGGAATGCGCTTCAATGCAACGAACACAGCCCTCAGATATCTGATTTTTGGGGCATATGTCTTTTGATCGTGTTAGCCATCGATTTAGGTTTAACGTGGCCGCTCGTCTAACGCAGCTGTAAGGCCGGTACGCATTCCCTGCATTGTTCTCAAACATCTGGGACACATTCATATGCAAATTCAGACTTGAAAAGTTCCTATTCTGTGCATTTCGTCCACTCTCTTTTTACGCTAGGAATGTGCTGGCGGGTTCGGTGCGGCGACGTGTCAAGAGCGAGGTGACATCACGGCTCACCGCTTTTTGGAATCACTAAATGCGCTCTGCCAAAATGGACTGTGGACATCTCCTTTGGATGAACGCACCGAGAAGAGCCCCCCAGAAGTTGTAGTATCTTTTTTTTTCTCCAGAAATATCACGAGTATTCCCTGACCTTACCGCTGCCGCGTCCTCCAGCCTTAAAGGGCGACGACCCAACTCGCTGAATAGCATATATTCTTGGAGTCTTGGACCTAGTACACTGTGCATAAATAAATAAAATAGATAAGTAATATACATATCTCGGTGCGTTAGTACACCAAAGTGGTAAGTGGGCATGTTTGTATTCCATGTTTAAGAAGGGTAGAAGTGCCTGCCGCTATCTTGTGGTCGCAGCTACGTCGGACAAACCGGTCGTTGCTTGAATGACCGGCTGCGTGAGCATCATTATGATGTTAGAAACGTGGCAGGTGGGTTCTTAGCAATACATTGTAGGAAGTGTGGTGTATGCCTTTGTTCGACACGTGCAGAGTTCTGTCTAAAAATAGAAATCAGCTTACACGCATGATAATCGAAGCAGGAGAGATTGAAAAGTTGGGTGACAGGCATAGGCGTGCGCACAGGGGAGAAGGGGGGGCGGCCGCCCCCCCTAATAACCTAAGAGGGGGGGGGCGCAAAATCTGCCCCGTACATTGACCCGTCTAGTCACCTAAGAGGGGGCGCAAAATCTGCCCCATACATTGATTAGTAGGGTGGGGGGGCGCTGCGATGAACTATTGCCCCCCCCCCCCCTAATGGGGAACCCTGCGCACGCCTATGGTGACAGGTGTGTTAGTATGCCTTCTATCGCACTGACGAAAAATGAATTTGATTTCCTTGGTGTCCTGACGAATTGTATAGCGCAAACTGGGTACTTGGACAGACAGAAAAAACGAGGACAGGCGCTAACTTCCAACTGTTTTTTAAGCAGAATCGAACATTTATATACACTAGCCTTACTACACTAGCCATATATACACTAGACATACCAACTAGCCCAAGCCGATACCCTTGGTGTCCGTTTTGATGCTTAGTAATGTTGCTGTTACTTCTGCGCAGCAGATGTGCTCATGGCGTCCTATAAGGCGTCCTATAAGGCGTCGAGATCACAAAAATAAACTGTTGAAAGTAGCGCTATGTGCGTGCCTTCATTGTGTGTTCGTCTTCAGTGCGCTTTTACCCCTCTTAAAGCGTTAGTACACTTTTTCCTTTCATTCGTACTCGAGTAAATCGATAAATAAATACAGAAGTAAAGAGAATGGCAATCTTAGAATATAGTTGAGCTTGTTGGTAGAGTATTCATGTTAAGAAGACATGACGTGGAAACACGGACATAAGAGAAAAGTCGACAAAGTGAACAGCTATCTCTCACATAGACCACTACTCGCGCTTGATTGATAGGTATGGCCTCTTAGGTCGGAATTCGCAGATAATATTTGTGTGTATACCTTCAGTTTCGCCGTTGTGTGATTTTTCAGTTTGTTAGCGGCGTTTCTGGTGTATTGACTACGCTCCTGTGTCCGTGTTGCACGCCCTGTTTTTATAAGGGCCCCTAACAGCCTCTGAAAATACAACAAAAAACAGAAACAACGAGCTCATTATTCTCTCTTGGCGTTTCTTGTCTTTTGGTGGAGTGACAAAACAATGATTCACGTGACATCATCAGGGTACTTACTCTCGACTGGTCCATATACGAGAAATAACAGTTGTGAATTGTTTCCCATATTGCTTTGCTATGCAGCCGCCCACCCGCTCTTGCTTTCTCGCAAGACTATCGTGCGCGATTACTGATTGCGCTCCATTTTGTGCGTTTGCGACTGCGCATACAGAGATAACAGACAGTAGCCGACAAGCGCGAAATCATGATAGGTTCAACGCTTACTGCTGATGTTGAAAGCGTGCTTTATGAAGAAATAAGTGGTGAGGAGATGTCCCTTTAAGAATGGTATTGAAGGCGAGAACGAAACCAATGGAAAAGGCGCCGGATTATATGATGCTTCCAACGGACGCACTCTTTACAGCGGAGACGATGTAGCTTTCCAGGAATAAGGCGAGCCCGCTTCGACGGTTTTTTGTATAGTTTTTATTCCGTTAGCAATTGTATGGACACTCGAGACATGTTTTCACCGTCGCCGTCATGTTCCGTATAAACTCTAAATCGATAACATCGCTCCGCGCATTGTATGTTCTACCCGCGAGTAAAAGCTCGCGAGCGTTGGCAAGGAACATGGCTAAAGCAGAGATGAAACAAGCTGGCCATTTCCGTCACACGGAATAACATCCACCCGTGTGCGAGGCCTGCTGTCGATTGCTTCTCAAGCAGAAGGAAACGCCCCGCCCGTCATTTGCTGGGCGAAGGAGCAGGAAGGGATGTCTGGGGAGAGGGACTGTGTAACTCCAGCAGCAACTGTGAACTTTGACTATATGGGCGCGGTCCAGAGTGCTGGAACGCGCACTGTTTCGGCAGACATCTCACAGCGAACGGCTCGTATACCTTCTACGGTCTGTGAGCACTGTGATCTCACTGCTTTGCGCTCGGACCACTGATACGACAAATTGACCGAAACCGCTTCTCTCCCGGGAGCGGCCGTATTGCCATACACCAGCGTTTTGTAGAGTTAAGTGAGATCGGAGCAAAAAGAGTTAGCTGCTAGCCCTTGGTCATGTAACATTACGGCGTGTACTTATCACATTCACTGATTCGCCCTCCAACTCCCCCCTCCTTCCCCCCGCGCCGTGCCGCCGCCGGGCCGATGAACCCCGCGCCTGTCACGCGCCGCCGCCGGAGGTGGAAACACCGGCGCGCCGCCGCCGGTGATTTCGGGCCCGGCGCACATGTCTAACCGCGTCTGGTGTTAATACCAATGTTGCTGTTGGCTACGTTACGCAACTTTAAACAACTGGTTATATAACACTTGTGCGACGCTTCAACATATGCGTGTACGTAAACCATTTGCAGATATATTTAGCGACATTTCACAACGTTTCTCTCAATGTAAAAATACGTCACAGTCACCTTCCCGCCGCATGCTTCGCATAACATCGATTCCCACGGTACGTGGGATCTACCGAATTTTTTTTAAACGTGCTGACCTCAAAGAAACTACCAGTTCCAATTTATTATTGGGTATCAATTATATGGACACTCTCGGCTGGTTCGTCGACGCCGTCACCGTTCGTCACCGTTCGTCGACGCCGTCAGGGCCCGTATAAGTATATGTATGTAAATATATAAAAGCCACAGAGAAAAATTACACCATCTCCCACTCAAGCGAACCATGCGGGGATGCGAAGCAGCATTGGGGGCGCACACCAGGTTTCCGTAACGTTCACTCGGCGTTTCCGTTAGTGTGTGAGGTTTGTGTTTAGTGTTTGTGTTATCATTACGTTGTGTTTCTTTATTGGGATTCTGTCGCTTTCTTTATGGAGGAATATAGTGGCTGTGGATCCGCTGTACATTTCATCCATTATGTTTATATAGGCTTCGTCGATGCCCTGATTCCGCAGTGCCTGCATGACTGCTGATGGCGTACGGCAGGGAGACACGATCTCTCCAATGCTACTCTCCGCGTGTTTACAAAAGGTTTTCAGGGCCCTAGATTGGGAGAATTAGGGATAAGAGTTAATAGAGAGTATCTCAGTAACCTGCGATTTGGTGATGAAATTGCATTGATGAGTAACGCGGGAGACGAATTACAGCTCATGATTACTGAACTGCATACTGACAGTAGAAGAGCAGGTCTGAAAATTAATATGCATAAAACTAAAGTATTGTGGAACATCTTGGCAGAGAACAGCGCTTAGCGATAGGTGGCGAGGCACTGGAAGTTGTAAAGGGGTACGTCTACTTAGGAAAGGTGGTAACCGCGCAGCCGAACCATGAGAGTGAAATAACTAGAAGACTAAGAATGGGATGGAGCTCATTCGGCAAGCATTATCAAATCATGAATGGTAGTCTACCACTATCCCTCAAGAAGAAGGTATATAACAGCTGCATCTTGCCGGTACTTACCTAGGTAGCAGAAACCTGGAGACTTACAAAGAGGGTTCAACATAAATTGAGGACGACGCAGCGAGCGATGGAAAGGAAAATGATAGGTGTAACCTTAAGAGACAGGAAGAGAGCAGAGTGGGTCAGGGAAAAACGGGGTTAAGGACATCATAGTTGAAATCAAGAAGAAATGGATATGGGCCGGGCACGTAGCACGTCGGCAGCATAACCGATGGTCATTAAGCGTAACTGACTGGATTCCAAGAGATGGCAAACGCGGGGGGGGAGACAGAAAATTAGGTGGGTAGATGAGATTAAGAAGTTTGCAGGTATAACGTGGCAGCAGAAAGCACAGTACTGGGTTGATTGGTGGAACATGGGAGAGGCCTTTGCCCTGCAGTGGGCGTAGATAGGCTGATGATGATGGTGACGTTGCGTTTGTGCGTTGCTTTCCGTTAGCGCCGAGTGAGCGAGTGGCGCCGATGTTTACGTTACAACTCCCTTGAACGGGGGCGAAACGACAATGACGGAAGCCGACCGAGCGCACGCGCTTATATACACATGAAATGTGCCCCGCCAGGGTGGTCTAGTGGTTATGGCGCTCGGCTGCTGACCCGAAGGTCGCGGGATCGAATCCCGGCCGCGGCGGCTGCATTTTCGATGGAGGTGAAAATGTTTGAGGCCCGTGTGCTTAGATTAGGTGCACGTTAAAGAACCCCAGGTGGTCGAAATTGCCGGAGCCCTCCACTACGGCGTCTCTCGTAATCATATCGTGGTTTTGGGACGTTAAACCCCAGATATTATTATTATTTACACATGAAATGTGGGAGGGAGAGAGGGTGGGTTACAGGCTGTTTCTGGCTGCGGCGCGCTGCATCACGTAGGAGAAGAGGCTGCGCCGCGGCTGCAGCGCGGGGAAGGAGAAGAGAGAAGGCGACCGAACACCTGCGTATAGGAAGAGAGTGGAAGAGAGATTAGGCGCATGCGCAGTGGAGCGCGGACGCCGCCACCGACGACGGGCACAGCCCCGGGGCAAAAGCTGCTTCGCATCTCAAATAATTCAGAAAAAAACTTTCCGACGCGCGGAATCTAACGGGCGACCTCTCGCTCCCCAGCGCGCGGCGTTGGACGGCTAGGCCACGAAGAGTAAGTCTTTCAGCATGCTAACGGCAAGCTATATATATATATTATATATATATATATATATATGGGTCATTTCATGCCAAATCATCCAGCGTTGTTTTTCCGACCATCACAGGTATGGCTGAAAAAATTTCCACGTTTTTCTTGAAGTTCGAAACTCGTTCTGCTCGTTTATTTCTGTTGCCAAAAATTTTCCCGCGTATTTGTGAGAGTCTGTAGTTTTGCGCCGACGGAGCTAAAGCGAATCAAACAACAATTTTTTTCAAAGGACGTTTATGGGATGCACTCGATGAAGTGGTATTTCCGGGAAGCTAATGAAGTGATGTAGCTGTAAAAATAATGATTTATTTATGTATATCGATTCTTTGGGAGCTTTTCGCACTAGCGAAATTCAATAAAGTTGCAAAGTTTCATATTTTTTGCCTGGAACAAGGCAAACTCAAAGGGTAGAAATGGATTATATGCTGGTGGCCTGTTCGACATACTACAAAAGAAAAATAATTGAGTCGCTGAAGATGTAGCAGATCGTCTGGAAAAAAATTGCGAATTTCACTTTTTTTAGAGAAGCTCTGTATTCAGCGTCAAAAAACTTGCCTTGGTGGTCAGACTAAAACTATGCACGATACTTCATTTGAAAGCTCTATGTATTAGATGAACATAGGGAAAGTTACAAAAGGGTATTATTTTTTCAACTGGAGAAATATTTTTTTTTGAAATTTTGTATCTCCACCAGCTTTTCGCTGACGTAACTCAAGCGGCATGAAGCATTCGCAACGGCAATCTTCAGCCCTTGCCCACTGACCTGGGATGCAGACGTCAAACATGGTGCTGTCTATAAAGCAACCAAATTTCTTTTTCCATTGCTTTGTGCTTAGGAGGGCACTAGTTTACAGGAATTCATTATCGACTTACTTGCGCTCCCCTTAAGAACATGGGAAGAACATGCTTTACAGTTGTCCCACCTTGTTAATTAAGAGGAGCACAAGTAACTTTACCACAAATCCCATGTTTAAATTTTATCGTTATTTTAGCTTCAAACTTTTGCATATAGTAAGAACCGTTACGGAACATTTTTTATTCGTTCCGAAACAGAAACGGGACGGAACCTTTTGCAGTGGAATGAAACTAAAACCCAAGAGAAAAAAAATCACAGCATATCCACGGGGTGAATGATGATGAGTGGGGCGAAGCTACGGAGGGAATCATCTGTAAACCGTGAAACTCTTCCGTGAAATGCGCCCAGTACATAATATAAAGAGTGTGAAACATCGTGATATATTAAACATCAAACTTTTATTGTACTGTTGGTTTACGTGGTCCCTTCATTATCACTTGTGATCGGTGAAATGCAAGGAAGAAGTCCGCTCCCGAGCGAAAGAGCGCCAAGAGCGACCGCATTCCCCGCTCGCCCTGTGCGAATTAAAGGCAAGGCTAGAGGGAAGACAGGACGCGCGTTCCACGACGCGAGGTCGGTAGCATGCCCAACGAAAGCCAACGGAACGCGATCGTGCAAGTGCTCCGGCTTCGCATCGCCTCATGGTTCCATTTAGCGTCCCAAAACCAAATATATGCTCAAGGTGTGCCTTGCGTTTTTCGTAGAAATAATTTCTTTATCATGTACATTAAGACGAAAAGTTGAAAGCTCACTAGAGTGTATCGCCCGCAAAGTATGTCTTTTAGTGTGATTTAACTCTCGTACGGCAGGGTCCTCGCGCCGTTGCCGGTCCACCTCGCCCGTTGACGATCGGGCGAGGTGGCTACACAACTACTACTACTACACTTTAAGAAAAACATCTGGCGTTCTTTCGTTCTGCTTTTACAAAACATCTGGCGTCTTTCGTTGGTTTATTTCATCAATCAACGGCGTTTTGAACAAAATTTTTATTGTCTAATCACGCACAGGAGAAATCTCACCAGGCACTACCTTGGAGGTAAACAATGGCTGCTAATGGGAATGAGAGAGAGAAGAAGTCGGCTTTTAGCTAACACTTACACTTCTACTTCTACTAACGTTTCCTACTGGAACATGCCAATGGCTGCTAATGGGGAATGAGAGACAGAAGAATTCGGCTTTTAGTTAACGCGCACGCCAAGGTAAATGTAAATGGTAGCGAAGCTTCCATAGAAGCCCATACGTTCAGAAAATGGCTGCTCATCAGCTGCTCATGGGGCTTAGCGCCATCTATGTGAGGAGGGAACACTTCCGGCGGAACAAAAAATAAAGCGGATGTGACGCAGTATTTGGCAAAAACGTGACGTCATTTTGTTGGCACTAGCGCGAAATTTGACCTCAAAATATTTTTCTTAGGCCCCTGATCGCGAAGGACTCGCGCTACGGCGAGCCGGCAAGCCCTTGGCGAATGCGCTTGAAGCCAACGCTAGCTAAACTAATATCGACCCGTGAATAAACAGCGTTGTTTAAGTGTACTGTTGTGCAGTTCGCCTTGGTTTTACCAGGAAACTTTATTCTCTGAGCTTTTATTCTGCGTTCGTGTCATCTTCCACAGCCTGAATAAAGTAGGCAACCGCGTACCTCTCATGTTTGCAGCGTTGCTTATTTGCTTCGCACATGCGCAGGGGACTTAAAGAGCGCATTGCATGTGTGCTTCAGTTCTAGCGAGAAGAAATGACGCCTGGTCACGCCAAAATAATGATATTTCAGTTTTATTCAATGACCACAATAACACAATTTAACACACCCTACACAATGAGCAACAAATGTCATAATAAGTACAAAAAGTGCGTACACTACGTGCACTATGTTTTGCCTTTTGTTCCGATAAATTAACCTTACGTGTAACGTATCAACACATGCGAATTGTAGTGATTGTAGCGCGACAGATAACTTAGTGATCTGCTCACCGATAACAGGAAATATAGTAGGCACCGCGTATTCACGAAGGAAACCGGGCAGCAGGAATACTGATCCATGGAAATTCAGCAAGCACACTACTCCGAACAGTTGCCCCGGTGTCTTATCTAGAAGAGAGGGGTCGCCAGGCGTACGCGTGTTGCTATTGCATCCTTGGAACACCACATCGTTTCCGCGAGTACCAAGGAAAGCGTTCGGCGTGAAATGTTAGCCGCCTCGTGCCGTTGAACACCATAGCCAACACGTTCACCAACGATGAAACGCACCTCGCAACTTCGCGCACACCAAAATCACATTCTCACCACAATAATTAACAGAACGCATGCAAGTGCGAAACACTAGAACACCTGAGGGGGCGTGTCGCCGCAGACGAACTTACGAGCGCGCCTTTCCATGCACCGCAAGGGCTGCATTTAATGACAATGACGTGCGCCTCTCTTCAGAGGGGGCGCTAAGAAAAGGGTTTTTCTTAAGAATTAAACACTGTCGTACATTCTTGGCACATTACATCTACATAATATTGTTCGGGAAATAAATGTAATTTGTAAAACATAAAGATTGCTTTACGTTTGAATAAAACTTGGTTTTTCGCTATTAGTGCTTCTTCCCTCCAAACATAGTCGCGCTTCAATCGCAGCACCCATAACTCCCCTTGCTGGTGTCGTTGGCAAGGGGTTCTGAACCGTTTTTCGCCCTAAGCTTCGCGACCTATTTGAATCGACCTTGCGCACGCTGCGAATTTTTTATTGTTCAACAACGCACAGGAGAAATCTCCCACCGGCACCACCTTGGAGGTCAAAGCGTAAGACTTGTTACGGACTACTACGATGACGACGACTACGAGGGACGAACGGGTGCCGCCTTAAGGAGCTTCGCCCCTAAAACATTTCGCTTTTCTTTTTGTGGTGGTCGATTTACAGCACGGCGTGCTCAACTGGGGAGAGCAGTCAGCCTACGATGAACTCGGTTACCGCTGTGAATGGAGCAAAATGAGTAGGACCGCCAGCTGCCTGGTCTTAAGTTTCAGCAGTAGATGTGGCGCTAATTTCTTACTTATTTTTTATTCTGAAATTAAGCGCCTAATATGAAGGTACTCAAAACTAGGGCAAGGAACGCAGCTATTTTCCGTAAAAAACGCAGAACCATAAGTAAAATTCTAGATTGTTACGGGCAGGCGCAGCTGCAATGATGGGACTGCTACCAGAAATTATGTCCGCTGGCGCCCATTAGCTGTTGCACTCAGAGCAACTGGCGTAAAAAAACGGCAGGGGTGTTCAGGTCCAGCCCAGGGAAGATTGCGCTGCGGACTCGCTCGCCTTGTGTTCTTTCTGTGAGCCTCAGCCTGCATATTACGGCCTTAATGCGGGGTTATTCGAAGCTGAAAGCGACAGGGAAGGTTTGAAGTGAAAAACAATTACACAATCTCCCGCTAAAGAGGATCATGAGGCGCTGCGAAGCCGGAACACTTCCACGATCGCGTACCGTTGGCGTTCGCTGGGCATGCTACCGACCTCGCGTCGTGGAACGCGAAGAGGAACGCTACGTGCGTCGTGTCTTCCCCCTAGCCTGGCCGTTAATTCTCACAGGGCGAGCGCGGAACGTGGTCGAAAGGCGCGCGAGAGGGGGGCAGCGTAGGAGAGGAGAGAGATGTGGAGGGGACGCGCATGCGCTGGCGCTCATCGCGGCGTCGCGCAGGAGAGAATTTTGGCATGTCGAGCCCACGTTTCAGAGGAGGAATGGAGGTGGAGGGAAAGGGGAAATGAGAGAAGGGAATTGGAGAGGGGAAGGGGTGTAGAGAGGGTTTGCGCATGCACAGTGAGAGTGGTCACGCCGCCCACCAGCAGCACCACCACCACTGGTTTGAATTCCGCTCTAAGATGCTTCGCATCTAAAATAAATTCAGGAGCCCTTGCCCTATCGAGAAATTGGGAGGAAGCGAACCTCGGTGAATGCGTGCCTGATCTAGTGCTCTTCTTTGTTTCTTCCTTTCTTTCTTTCTTTCTTTCTTTCTTTCTTTCTTTCTTTCTTTGCCATTGAGCCTGGTGTCTTTCATGTTCTCTTCAAGGTTCGTCAGCCTCTAGAACGGCCCAACGAAAGGACAATCGCGCGGTCATAGAAACGCTGGCTAGGAATTCAAGTTTTTCGAAGTCGGAATTTTCCTCATATGTGCAAATCTTGATATCGACTTTACGCGTTGTTCTGCAGATCGCTTTCGGTCTGCCAATACGACATATTAAATGCGAAGCATTTCTTAGCGAACCTCAGGCACTTTGGCCGTTTCTATCTACGTATCTATCTATCTATCTATCTATCTAGCGGCCTACATCTGGTCGCTCTCCTGGTCCTCCATAACTTGTAATATACCAAATTTGGCACTCAGGGGATCAGTGTATGGCGAACACGATTCACTGGTCATGACATGAATAACGCACACTACCTGTCGCGTCGTCATGAAACCTTTCTCTCAGTCACGTGCGGCCCATACCCGCATACCAATGTTCACGTTATGCGGGTATGTGCTACAGGTGATACAGAGTCTCAACCAACACAGTAACCGCGAAGACAAACATATTGACATGCAAAGAAAGTGATAAAATAATAATTGTCGGGGTTTTATGCTAAAACTATGATATGATTATGGGAGACGCCGTAGCGAGGGCTCCGGAAATTTTGACCATCTGGTATTCTTTAACGTGTACCGAGATCGCACAGTACACAGGCATCTAGCCTCCATCGAAATTCGACCGGTCGCGGCCGGGATCGAACCCGCGACCTTCGAGTCAGCAGCCGCGCACAGTAACCGCTACACCACCGCGCTGACGCAAGGAAAGCGAGGAAGCTGAAGACAGAACACACTGGGAAGACGCTCAACTACCATCCACTCGTCCTCGTGGTCCGCAACGTGAACCACGCGGATTACGCAAAAACCGGATCAATGCTTCCTATAATCAATCTGCCCAGAGAACCAGCGGGGCCTTTCATCATTTCCGGTGACTTCAAAATTGATTTATCAAGACCCACAGCGCCTGGTTTTTCTACAGCGTGAAAGGCGGCTTGGATGTGGACAGGGCATCAAAAGACCTCGCTGCCACATCCACGACGGAGGCATCATAGATCATTCATCGTAAGATGCATCCAGGATTTCCACCTACTGTACTATACCTCGGACTTCACTGCACTTAGACCCCTCGTAGCCGCGATCACGAACGGATCCGATTAACAAGTCCGGTCCAGCTGTTGGTGCTCACTGATCATGATGATGATGACCTTGTTCAAGAACTGTCAAGAACCCCTTTCACACATGCATACGGGTTCGTGAAACGTGCGTGCGTTCTCCGTCATAACGCACAAGTATAACAACTGTAACAACTGCAACTGCAACTGTAACGTACGTGCAGTGCACCTGCGCGCGCCACTTGGCTGTGTATATATCTAGGGTAACTTTCCTGCATGAAGCTTAGTTGCGAGTAACGCCTGCCCTATTCATCTTTGTTCCTTCTTTGTCTTGTTTGGATTTGCGCTATCCAGTATCGAAGCATAAAAGCAGTACATATCAGCTTACCGCGTCTGGTGTTGGTAACACCCATTTTGCTGTTGACATCGTTACGCAACTGCATGTAAACAACTAGATATATAATGCATATGCGACTCTTCAACGTATGAGTGTGCGTATGCCCCTTCCACGTTTCCCTAGCATCATTCCGTAATATTTCGCTCAAAGTGAAAAATTACGCCACAGTCATCATCCTGCGCATGCTTCCCATAACATCGATTCCCACGGTACGAGCGATCGCCGATCTTTTTCTATGGAGCGCCCATAGCATTTTACAGATTCCCAGTTGTTTTCCTGCACCTTCGGTACACCGCATTCGTATGCTTCAGTTCAGCTTGTATGAGCAACCGTGAGCGCGGGCATAGTGTTCAAGGCACTCGCTTTCGAACCGGGGGGGAGCCGGGTCCAAACCCCAACATTAGGAAGAACATTTATTTCGCTTTACCTAAAATTTCTTCAATACGCACCAGCTTTGGCAGAGGAGGTTGCTTCGAACAACCATCACTAACTTCACAGGTCCACGAGTACAAGGTTCGCTTTAAAATACAGAGCTCTTATCCTATCGGATGAACGGAGGCTGAACAGAGGCATGCTTGGCGTGTGCATGGCGAACGTACCATTTCTTTCTTCTTCTTTCTTTTTCTTTCTTTCTTTCTTTCTTTCTTTCTTCTTCTTTCTTTCTTTCTTCTTCTCTTCTTCTTTCTTTCTTTCTTTCTTTATTATTTATTTATTTATTATTATTTATTTCTTCCTTTCTTTCTTTCTTTTCTTTCTTTCTTCTTCCTTTGTTTCTTTCTTTCTTTCTTTCTCACTGCGTAATACTCTGTCCCCTTCTTCCAAGCCGGGAATTTGACCGTAATCCACGTGAATCGCAGCGCAACACTTTAGTTACTACATGGAACAACAACGGTCATGCATTGGCATCCAAACAAGAATCAAATGTTGCGACGTGAAATAACTGACTTCGAAAATATCATACTGCCATATCAAGGAGGGTGTATCGCCGACAAGCACAATCCAGAGAGCGAAATTATTTGAAAACGGCCCATAGAAGTAGGCATATGGACCGCACAACTTCTAGGCCGCAATCTGTGTGTTCCCCATGGCCGGTGTTTCAACGTATGACATGGCTACCAAGATCTATGAGCCATAACAAGCCTCACTTGATATGAGGAAACTCCGTTGTGTCGGCTGTCGCAAGTAAACTAAATCTATTCCACTGGCTGCATGTACCAGAGGCTCGCTTAGTCTTTCCTTTGTTTTTCCTTTGAATGGTCCTATTAGCATTTCAATTCAAGATCGCAAGAAATAATTCCCCAAAGTGACTGCGTTAATATTTGGGTTTTTTATGATGAAATCTAAGCTGGCGAAATCACATATTATTTCTAAGGCAACACGCGCTGTTGGAATTATTCGTAAAGCCCGAATATCACTCTAGTTTGGAGATTCCGCATTCTTACAGTCAAAACACATTTAAAAATTAGGCATCTTTCCTAGACGATTGCAGTTTGTATTCATTCTCAATCGAGAACATTTTTTAATGAGCCTTGGTTGCGCTCATATAAGCCTCAAGTTTTGCTTGTCCAAGATCAGCTGCAACTTTTAAATGTTGAAAGGACCGGCACAACTGCCCAGAGCATGAAATGAGATGCCTCCACGGTGGAAAAATTGTGCGTCGCATTGACTCAAACCAACCCTGTTTTATTTTTTTGGTGAGAGGTCAATTTATATATTTATTTTGTAACCGAAAGTCGCGAAATATGACCTGTGGCGCCTTTGGCAGCAAAAACATGATCGATCCGATGCACCCGGCCACGTGACCGTTGATTGCTGTACGCGGTCGACGATTTCTTTTTGTTATAAATAGTATTGAAATATTGTTCATTTCTTATATTGAAAGGTATTAATCCATACAAGTACATATGGCCTGCGTTACTAGTATGTAATAGGTTGGCGCTGCCTTTGCGTGGCGTAATAAACCCATGCTCGTCAGTGCGTCTTGAACAACATTTCAACGTGCTCATGCAACTGTGCACGCAGTTTCCAGGTCGCTAAGATTTTAGAGGGACATAGTTTTGCTATCAACACATCGTCTCAGAAATGAGGCGCGCTGCTTCTCGGCGCGGCCGCGCATATGCGTAGTGATGTTTTCGATGACTTGGCTTGCCTCGTGGATCGAGAGAGTAAAGACGCCGCGACAAGCCACCCATAACACAGGCGCAGGCAAAATTCGACGCATAGCACACAACGCGGTACAAATACAGGGAAGTGTATAATGCCACATCATCTCATGGAAACAGCTTGTTATTTTCAAAAACCGTTGAAAAGCTCTAAATAAAGGTGGTTAGGCATAGTTGCAGGAACTCCTGAGAAAGCGGAAAAACAATAACTTTCACAAATCGCGAGAAGGGCTGGCTGCATTGCTACCAATTGTCAGCGTTGCTGGAGGAAAGGTACGTCCGTGTTTAGAGCCTTTGAGATGGAAATATACTGCTTGTAAAATAACTACGTGCTTTTGGGATTAACTATAGCAGCTACAAACACGGCGAAGAATGAGTTTTCTATCGCGCCGTAAAAAAAAAAATGGGTCGAGAAAATCAGTTGTGGGTCCCTTTAACATACGCGACATCAAATGAAATAGCTCATTGGCCAAACAAGAATTGATTTTGATGATATATCCCCATCTGATTCCAGACCTCAACCTTCTACATATATAATAGGCCTGTTAGAAGATCATTTACTTCAGTTGGGCATTTATAACGTTATTGCTACTGATTCATCTGTGTGTGAAGCAAAAGCGGGAGTAGGGATTTCTCCGAGGCCATCTTGATCAATCTTATTGCGTTTCCAGAATATGCAGTAATTGAAGCTGAGCTCCTACAAATTAATTTCGCGCTTCGAAAACGTCAGTAAAATTCGGCCAGTTGTTATAATTACTGATTCACGTTAGTATGCAGATCTCTCATTCAGCTTCTCCTTCCGAGTCTTTACTCTGAATGCATTGACTTCATTACCTAAAAACTGTGGTACAGTGTGGTTGGTATGGGTACCAGGTCATGTGGCATATTTTTAAACGAGATGGCTGATACTCTTGCGCGGCTGTCTCTAGATGTTCCTGTAATGGCCATTGTGCATGATCCATAAAAATTAAATACCACTTTAATAATATGATAATCTTTTTTGCTTGGAATATTGAATTGCGTCCCACGCGCAAATTCGAAGTGTTTTTTACAAAATTTTGATGCCGTGTACCTCCTCTTAATTTTTTATATGCATATCTGGTTTGGTGCCATTTCCTCTATGCTTTCACTGTCAAGAACCTGAAAATAGCGATCACCTTTTTACTTACTTGCTGTCATTTCACTTAATCAACACTTTTGAACTGCAGTGCACTCAATGCTTCTATCCCGTTGGATGTTTGCCACATACAAATGCAGTTTCTAGGAGAATCTTTTATTATGTGGTCAAACATGTCAGGATCAGTTGTCAGGTCACTTGTGATTATCAGGGCACTCAGTTACCACTATATTCACTCACAATAATTTCAAAGGTCAGTAATTAGGCTGAGTGAGTGACCGTGGGACTGAGGTGATGGCAGTACGAGCACAATCAAAACAACCCCACATGTGTTCTTGTGTCTGCTCGGCAAGAGTTACACACCTTCGTTCACTTAGGAACAATGACTTGCATATTTACTCGCATACGCGCACCCACCGGCTTGTCCTACTATTCACGTGCAATTATATATCTTTTTCTGAATGCATACATTGGCAAACTCTCTTTTGAGACTCGTCAATCAGACTCGGACAGGCCCGTGAGTCTTAGCGAGTCCAACTGAATAAGATTTGGTGCTCTTGGGCTTTATTGACCCAGCTGAGCAGAGCATTTATTTGTTTATTTATTTATTCATTGTTTTTATTTTGTTTATATATTTCTCTACGTACAGTACCACAACAGTAATTACACATTATGCACGGGAGAGACAATATAAAAACTTGAAGTTAGACTATGGAAAAAAATCACGTTAAAACTCACTTTTCAAAAGTTATCTTAGCTCATTAATTACATTTAATAAAAAACACTTTTACAATACATAATTAGGCAATGGCAACCGAATATGTTTAATATTTTGGATATTGTGATTTTACTCATAAAAAAAATGCATGATGCATTCTACACAAGGTCGAAGGGTTATATGCTGCAAAGTATGTTCTAAACATTTAAAAGATTCTTCACCAAAAAACGGCATCACTCCCATTTAAATACAGAAGACAGGGATAGTGGATTGACGAAGTTACATAATTTGCAAATATCGCGCCTATATAACAACCGAAAATTCACATGAACTTGCTGTGATTATAAATCATGTTTCATGTGAAACATGTACCTTATGTGTGTGATCTCACGTGAGGGGATAAATGATGCTAGATTAACCAAGCTGAATGAAGAGCAGTGTTTTTCTAGTAAATATGAATACCCATACACGTTTGTGTTCCTGCCGGTTAAGAGGGAAGATAGGATAGTGTAGCCTTCATTTGGGTTACGCTTGCCGTAAGGTGATTTGTGTAGTTTAAAACAAGCGGAGCGATTGTGGACGCTTTCAAGGCATTATTAGTGGCATGATGTGCGTCCCGTACTGATGAGGCATATTGTCATGTACCTGTCAATTTCTATGAAAGGGAACGCGCGAGCTCGTGCCCTCACGCTCCGGCGCGCTTGCAGCGCCTTCAAGCGGGAGCGGAGCAACCACAGCCTCTTTTCGCGCTCATCTAGTGGCGAAAAAACAACCTGTCTTGTGTGATGTGCAACAGGCTGCAAGATTGCAACCACTTCCCCCTTCAAGGCGATTAAGCAAGAGACCAGGCCAGCCGCGTGTCAGCTGCTGCTTGCAAGTTGTGCTTGGCACGCGAGCGCACTCGAAACTGGGAAGCTATAGGGAACCCAAGCTCAAGTTTGCGGCGCGACGACAGCGCCGCGCCAGCCGCGCTGCGGCTCTGTCGGAAAGCTCTGAACCTTCGCGCGGCCGACTCAGCCCATTTCACGGTAGCGGTAGCGCACGTGCGCACGCGTTCTTCTCTCGATGCGGGCAACTGGGAGGGCGTCAGCTGGGTACGTTGAACCGAGGGGCTTGCTGTGCGAAGCTGCGCACTTCCACGATGGCAGAAGCGACGCCGCGGAAGCGCAAGCGTGGTCCGAAGTATTGCGGTTTAGTGGCCAGCCACAACAGTGCAGACAAGGCTCACGATTCCCGGGCGTTCCCGAGCGTGTCGCACGAGAAATAAAGGCGGCAAGCGTGGATAGCTGACAGCGCTGTCTCGCCTTCTATTTTGGCTGTCTGAGTTCATCGCTTTCGTTCGTTCCGACTACCTGAATCGGTAAGTAACGGGGCGCATGCACGCAGCGACTACAGTAATGATTACTCGCTGTCTTCTCGCATTGTTAAAGTCCAGTTACGGTTGTAGGGAAGCAACTTTGTGTTTGATTCCCCGTGCTCGTGAGACCTACCCGTCGTTGTTGAACGTTCACATTCGCGTTAACCGTTAGCGTTGCGCGGTTGGTTGAATTCAACTGAACTCCGCACATTGTCAGAAGTTCGGCGCCTGCTTCACGCGTCGGGAAGGCTGCTTTATCACGCCGGAACGGACGTCTGTGCATTTTCAGCAAGCTTTGACATCGTTCTGCAGGTTTGCTTTGTTTTTGTCACTTTATTGGGTGATATATTTTAAGCCGCTAAATATAACTGGCACTTAATACGCTTTGAATTGCAACCTTGAAGTAACCACCTTCTGACTTTGTGCGATTTTCTAGCCGCGTTCACGCAACAGGTTTTATACGCCTGTCAAGTCGATATCATAAAAAGAGACTGCAGGCATGGCGCGAGAGCCGAAAAAACGAGGCGAGCAGTTCATCTTGCTTCACAGTGGTTGAAGCTCAGCTAGCTGCCTCGCGTCTTAATCGGCGGGTGATTCCCCAGCGGCACGGAGGACTTGACCAAACCTTCTCAGGAAGCAGTGCCATGGCCGTATAATCTTTTTAGGGCGAAGCTCCTTAAGGCGGCACCCGTTCGTCTCGTCGTGCTCAGTAGTAGTAGTGAGTAACAAGTCTTACCCTTTGACCTCCAAGGTGGTGCCGGTGGGAGATTTCTCCTGTGCGTTGTTGAACAATAAAAAATTCGCAGCGTGCGCGTTAACTAAAAGCCGAATTCTTCTGTCTCTGTAGAAGTGTAAGTGTTAGCTAAAAGCCGACTTCTTCTGCTCTCATTCCCATTAGCAGCCATTGTTTACCTCCAAGGTAGTGCCTGGTGAGATTTCTCCGTGCGTGATTAAACAATAAAAATTTTGTTCAAAACGCCGTTGATTGAAATAAACCAACGAAAGACGCCAGATGTTTTGTAAAAACAAAACGAAAGAACGCCAGATGTTTCTAAAGCAAAACGAAAAAGACGCCAGCTGCTTAACGAAAGACGCAAGGGTTTTCTAAAGCAATGGTTTTCTAAACAATGAAAATTCACAGCGTACATGTAAAATTAAAGTGAGCTGCAAGTCGTCATAACTCCTCGAACCTTTAGTATAAACGGCCCGATCTCACGTCGGTGATGATGTACTGGGCAGAATTCACGGAAGATTCACGGTTTACCGATGAACCTCCGCAGCTTCGCCCACTCATCATCACTCCGTGGATATGCTGTGATTTTTTTTTCGCACGCCGCAAACGTTTGTTCACGAAAGTACACGGCTGCTACTGTAAGCATGCTATATCAAAACAACAATCATAGATTCGTAGTCCACGCCGCAGAACATCGATAGCGTGTACGGCTTCATTTCGGAGTGCATGTGGACCATTATTCATTTTTAACATGACAGAATGAGACTTACCTCGACGTATGTGTCCTACACGTTGTAATCGCGACTTGGGAAATGCATTTCGCTTTGAGTCGGGCGTGGTTGTCGTCGATCGTCTGCTCTTCACCGTTAACGTGATAGCCTTTCTCATTTATCAAGTTCGCTTTTCGGAAGCGCCAGTCAAGCTTGAAGATCCTTTTGAAGCCGCACTGCACGCGGTATATTGTGAGACGCCGCAAGTGCACCGCGAGAGCTCTGCACGTGCACGGAAGCGAGCGGCAACGCGGTGGAGAGAAGGGAAAACGCTCGCTGATCACGCCCCAGTTTCTCTTTTTCTGCCAGAGATGGCGGTGCCTGTCAAGAGCAGCAGCGCCGCTAAGCGTTGCTTGGGAAGCCTATGGCGCTTCGCTTTCACGCGTCAGTGCTTGGGCTGATTCAGCGCTCTTTAAGCGAGAGCGGTGCAGTCAGGTGAACTTTTGTTGGTGGTTTCCCGTTTTGAAATCTATCATCGTAGGCTGTGGAAAACATTCTTCTGGGTGTAATCCCACTTAGCCGAGAACGTATCGCCTGCCAATACAAAAAGCACCCCTATGTCCGCGCTGTATGCCCTAAAGTCATGCACAGCGACTGCCGCTGGGGTCGTGATGGTAGCACGAGATAGTGCTGCGTAGCAAACACAAGTAGAAATAGCCTCGTGGTGGTTGTGAGGATTTTCATCGATATTTATTAGTAGCATCATGACATGAGTATGAAACGTGAAAGAAATTTTAAATGCGTTTATTGAAACTGAAAAAAAACGGTCAATTGTCGTCTTGGTTTGATTCAACAGAAAAAAAAAGTACCACATTGCGACACTTCTCAATACTTAGTGGCTTCACATATTGCGGCCATGCCAACTCCCACTCTAGTTGGTAGATATCATATAGAGCGGCTGTTAGGACGTCTCTCCTTAGCTTCTCCCAATCCTTCTTGAGCAGCCCAAAGGGTCGTGCGCGAGAGTCCGTGTAAAGACCGGCCCGCCAGCGCACCTTCCAAACGTCCCCGGGAAAACACCAGCAAAACGGCGAACTACCTACAAAAGTTCACCTCACTGCGCCGCTGTCGCTTAAGGCGCTTTAAATCAGCCGAAACGGTAACGCGTGAAAGCCAAGCGCAGCGCTTCTCGTTTCGAGCGGCTCGCGCGCCAAGTACAATTCATAAGCAGCAGACGACACGCCGCTGGCCCGTTCTCTCGCTCAATCGCCTTGAAGATTGAAGGGGTAGGTGGTTGCATCTTGCAGCCGGTTGCATATCTCACATGACTGTTTTTTTTGCTCGCCACTAGATGACACGAAGAGAGGCTGTGGTTGCTCTCGCTCCCGCTTGAAGGCGCTGCAAGCAGCCGCCGGAGCGTGCATGCCACGAGCTCGCGTGTTCCCTTTCATAAAAATTTACACAAGTGGTGAAGGTGCAAGCGAAAAGTTTCGACGGAGAAATCCAAGTGTGCGAATAGTTTTCTTTATAAAATCATTACTGTACTTGCAAGATAGGTTATAGGTTATATCAACGCCGAGGTATCTGTGAATTCTTACGCTGTCTAAAAGATTGACATTAGGTAACTAGGTAGGGGAAACTTCATTAGTATGGGAACTTCGCATCGATTTGTGTTTTTTGATGTAAACTTGCTTGTGTCACTTCTTAGTCCATTTAAGCAGTGTGTTTAAATCGTCCGGAAGCAAGGACACGTTAGTGCCATTATTGACGATATATTATGCAGTCATTTGCATAGAGACAAAGTTTGGAGGAGATGTTATGAGGTAGATTGTTCACGCAGATCAGAAATAACAGTTTCATTAACTTCATTAACATTTACAAATTGCATCTGGTATGTTAAAAAGCCTTCATCAAATTAAGTATGTTAGAATCAATGTTAAGGGCATAGAGTTTAGATAGCTGTAATATGTGGTGCACTTTGTCAAATGCTTTTGTGAAGTCAATAAATACAGTCAGTCAAAAATCCTGCGTCTAATTTGGAATGAAGGTCATTAGTAAAACAAGAAAGCTGGGTGTCACAGGAGAGTATGGTATGGAAGCCATGTTGGCTAGAAGGTAAAAAAAAAACTTGTTAGAGTGAAGATAACCAAAACCCCGAGAACAAATTAAATGCTCCGTTATTTTGCACGGAATCGAAGTAAAAGAGATGGGCCTTCATTTGAAGACTTATGTGCATCACCATTTTAGGAATTGGAATAAGCTTTGCCATTTCCCAGTGTAGAGGCACCGTGCCATCATGAAGCGATTCAGAAGAAATAAATTGTAAAATTCTGGAACTGTACTCATTATAATTGTGTAAGCACTTTGTGCTGATTCCATCTGCACCACAAGAAGATTTTCATTCAAATTTAGTTATGATTGATTTAATACCATTACTATTAGTACATAGGATTCATCTGGTGGTATTTATTAGTTGGGTATTTCGGGAAGTCGAGTAATATTGAGGATGGAGAAACTGCCTGAAAAACTTGTCGTTTAGCACTCAGCGCATGCTTCTCCTGGGATTGCGTTTCCGGCTAATGACGATAATGTTATAATTGTACTGATATCCCCTTTAATGGAACTTTAATAGATACCTGGAAAAGTACGCTGCAGTATAAATACTTTGAAGACCATAAGATGGAGGACTAGGTTGCGGCAGTGGTTTTATATCAAAACCAGTGTTCAGGCTTTGTGATCACTTCGCGATATAGAACGAGCGTTTGTTTTTGTAATTTAGTCTGCTTAGGTGTCTGTTGTACCATGGGTGGCTAGGTGAGTATAGGCGATTATGAATACAATAGTTAATTTTCTTTCCCTTTTTATCCTCTACTATCTTCAACACTCTCTAAGGAGGGAAGGGGCTGGAGGCTCGAATCGGCGCCCATAGATGACTCCAGTGCACGGTGACAGCGCGAATGAAGAACCATTGTCCGGTAGAGACGCTTCATTGCCACACTCAGGCGTCTACCCGGTTCCAAGGCCCAACTTGCATTCTCTTTCACGTCCAAAACATCCTCTCTTCGCCTTTGGGTAGAGAGGAGTCCCCGAACAAACCAACGCGCACCCGGGGGTTCATCACCAAGACCAATGGCATAAACTCTTTCATGACGGACACGGCATTGAAAAAGCACGTCACAATCTACGACACCCGAGGGGATGGGTTCGCTGTGCAACCCGTGCGGTGTCATTCCAAATTAAAGGCGAGAGGGCAGCTTTGAGATAAGAATAAAATCCCTAAGCCTTGGCTTATCGCGAAAAGGAGATCAAGCGAAGCTTGGCCAATGCGTGCCTAACATACTGCTCTTCTTTGTTTCTTCTTTCTTCTTTCTTTCTTCTTTCTTTCTTCTTTCTTTTCTTTCTTTCTTTCTTTCTTCTTTCTCTCTCCCCTACGTTATAGCTCGAGTATAGGCCTTGACGTCCACCGGCGGCGGAGGCCAGACTCGAGCTCAACCTGCCCGCGCACCAAACGTCTCCTTCATGAAGCCGCCAATAGAGCGGCGAGAAAATTTCCGGGCCCTCGCCACTGACGATATGTGCGCGCCACTGTGTGCTGCTCTGCCATCTTGAGGACCCTGGGTCATCCCTTACAGCTGGCGGCCGGATCGCCTGAACACTCCGAGTGCCGTAGTTGCGACCAGTGGGCGATTTCACATAAAACGTTCGCTTGGTTGCATCCGGAACAAACGGATGTCAAACGAATTCCGTTTTATTACGGCATGGTCAAAGGGTGCGCGCGGATGCCAAACAGTAGCTGAAACCAGGGTTCCGTGTGTCACGTCACACCTTCTGCGCCACATGCTTCCCGTTCAGCTCTTATCTGTTCCCTTTGTTCCGAGTGAGTGGGCGGCTTTGGCGGCTTTGCCCTTCAACCACCAAACCACAGAGTCGCCTTTCTTTCCCGGCGTGGGATCTTCCGCGTCCCCTTTTACGAAGCCGACACGTGTCCTTCGTTTGCGGTAAGTGCTCAGAACGGGAGCGCGGGGAATCGCTTTGCAGTATTCGCATAGCCGGGCCACAAAACAACACGCCGGCACTGCATACCTCAGACTACCTACAAGTGGTAACTTTTGAGCACAGGCTTGTTGCGTCTGAGCATGAGTGACACTGACTAAACTGAATATTGCTGATGTTGAGTTGAAGGGAGCCTAAAGAGCAAGGTTTTATTGCATAGAGGTGAGCCCAGCTGAATAAAGCTTTTGCGAGGCTAAGTATGCCTAAGGCAGCAATCTGGGCTTTTTTTGTGACATAGCACATGGTTAATGCGCAGAAGGCGGGGGCAGAAAATAGGCTTGACACACACGAGCGGTGACATCAAACGATATTTTATTTGGAATCAAGCAAGCACGTATATGGCGAAAAGCCCGTGACACATCACGTGTGCGCAGTCTGCACAAAATTCCTACCACAACGCAAGAAATGTAGCTGTTTCTTTGAAAGAGCACTGACGGTGTTGAAACAAAGGCGTCGCCTAAGTTTTGAAACAATTCCGTCTCAATAATCTTTCGGATTAACTAATTTCCACTTCTGCTCAGAAATGAACACGCATTGGTTGTAAACCGGATAACTCATGGTCTCTGTAGTACGATATCTATAGTGTGCACCTAAAACGTCCCTCTCATTTCAGACATGTCATAACGATGGTCCTGCAGCTTATCATTACAGGCACTGGCCGCTTTGACCATCGTAATTGTATCAACAAGCAAAAGGCAGATTGTAAACTCTACCTTGTGCACAGTAAAAAAATGGTTTGATGCTTCTTACTGCACCCACCCTTTGGGCGCACGTGTACTAGTCAATCTGTCCAATATTGCAGTTTATCTGGCGCAGAAAAGGCAAGTTTAGCCCTGGCACGTTCACCGGTGCGTTTGAGACGATGCGAAAAAACCATCAATGTATAGAATAACTGCTAGTTATTATTCATGGGAAGCGAAGATTACCTGAGGTCGTCCTCATATGAGAAACTTGGTGTGTTCGTTGATTTAGAGGATCTGCTTTATTGTTAACCCCAGTCTTGTGTGCTTTCCTGCGTACAGAATTGCATAGATCAGTTCGGAAGTGCTGCTTTTATGAATGAGACTGGGACGTCATGTGTTGGATTTTTAGACTTGCTCCAATTTTACCCATTGACAACATTTATTCAGTGGCGAGGCCACCCATACATGCAGAAATAAAGGACATGCATTGGTACGTGCATCGCCCCTATTTTGAGCTATTTGTTGTTAACTGAACTGGATCAAACCCTTCGTGGTCGCCTTCATGACTTCAGCATAACGAGTACGTTCCGGTATGTGGATAATTACTTTTTAATTTCTGTTGATTGCACGTCTGGCTGTTTAAAGACGCTAGCTACTTGCGCACTCACCTCTTTTCGACATGGCGTTTCACCATTAATTTTTACTCATCAGTTACCATCAAAGAGATGCTTCCGCTTTCACGACATGACAGTTTCAGTCCAAGACCTACGTGTATACTGGAAATTCGAGCCACGTGCCAACTAGACTTAGCTCCCCTACGACTAAGCACACTCGAAGCTGGTAAGAAGGGGTATATGCATATTATGTCTGTCCAATTCTTTGCTTAGGTCTGGCTCTGTGCTCATGAGTGGCAGTTTCAACGAGCAGGTACTTCGCCTCAAAAACGTTGGGTATCTCATGCATGTAATGGTTAGTGTTGCTGAAGGCCTTCAGAATCACATGTTACCGCAAACACCTACTTTGCTGCCCGCAAATACTAAAGCCCACCTCCCGCCCTTCCTTTTTTCTTATTTTTTTCTTGCAAAAATAAGGCATGTAAACTGTATAATCGACATCACCGCTTCCGTCACAGGCTAGCGCCACCCATATTTTGAAAAAAAAATTGAGGACGCAGTGCGCAGTCGAAGCATGCTGGTAATTATATCACAGTAAAGCACTCGCGTCGTTCTTATTGTAACGCCCCCCCGCCATGAATCTGATGCATCCAGTGTTACACTATGCTGTCTTCGTCGTGGTTGTATCAGGGGCAATGAGCAACCGAAACTACCGACCATGCTCGCACATATACTTTAACAAATGCGTCATTTCTGCCCTGTACTGTTGCTGATCGCACTTTTGCCTTCAAGTTGGTGATCTTGCTGAAAACTACCAGGTGACCGGCGTCAGTGTGGATATCACAAAGACAGAAATCCATTTGAACTGGTGTTCTCAATTGCGCACAATAGAAATCATTTCCACATTATCGTGTGCAGACAACGAAACGTTTCGGAACGCGTTTTGTGTTTGTTTTTTTCGGTTCGATGAATACTTTCAATAACTACATCTATCAGCGTAGCGAGAAAGTACGCTTCGGCTCGGCACAGTTGGCTGTGCTGCCACAGAAAGTTGTCGCGAGGTGTAAAACAAATTTATTGTGTTCTCAGGATCGAACACGCACAACAGAAGGGAAGGATCGAATAACAACCGGCAAAGACAGTGCCTGTATTCGACGGTCTTGTGCGCTAGATCCTGAAATGGAATATACGGATATTGCCACGCGCGTTATTATATATAAAACTTTACGTAGCCTATTGTGGGACTGCGACAATCCGCCCCGCTTGTCAGGAGATAAGATGGTACGCTTGACATCAAGCGCTTTCCTATTTATTAAAGACGATAGTCTTTCTTGGGGAACTTAAACGCAGAAATTTTGGTCTGTCTTTCTGTCTTTCTGTTTGTCGGCACGTCACCCGATTCAGCCAACCGGCCAAAGTTTAACCACTTGCTTACCGCCCAACCATCTTGAACTGGTCCGGCTGTTCATACTTGTGAACGTTGTCGATCACTAAAGTAAATATTACGCATATCTGAGGCGTAACATCATTAGGTAAGTATTAGGTGGTGTGTTCCTTTAATAGAAAATACATAGATACGCAATTTTAAAGACCTTGATGGTATGCGTTTAACGTTGAGACAGTAACGCGTTATTAAATGATTGCCACAGCTGAAGCGATCAGCGGTCCAAGCCGAGCAAGCGCGAGCGCCAACAACAACCGTCCTTCGTTAGTCTTCGTCTTCTTCTCTCGCAGGCGTTCTTGTCTGCGCCTACCATGTTACAAATCACTGCCCCGCGGAAAAGGAGCCATCCTGGCGACCTAAGGAACAGGTACAACTGGTGGGTCATAATGCGGCTTCAGTCGATCGACGTGAACAGTCTCGCGGCCGCAACGACGGCGGTCCGTAGAGGATTGAACAGGCTCAATCATATAGTTAACTGGGGATGCTTGACGTAGGACGCGGTAGGGGCCATCGTACTCAGGCAGTAGCTTTGTGGAAAGGCCAGGAGCGGAGGAGGGAACGCGAAGCCACACCAACGTTCCAGGCGAATACGACTGAGGAGGCAGGTTTTCGTCGTGACGGTCCTTCTGGCCCTACTCACCCTGCAATGTTACAGCCCTAGTTTCTTAAGGTGCGCTGAAAGTGCGACCTGCGCTGAAACTTGTCTTCCTCCGTGCCCTCTGCACAAGCTCATGTTGTGTTTCGGTTTCGGTTCAGTATTGCATTGTACGAATGACAGGGGCGCCGCTCTGGCATTCCTGTTTTACCCAGGCGACGTGTAAGTAAGAGAGTTTGTGGAGAGTACTCGTTGAGTGCGGACGTTTCTTCTCCTTCGGCGCATCGCGCCAAACAGCGTGTTCGGGCTGGCCGGCGTCCCCACCGGTCGCGTTGGTCACCGCCGGTCTTCGCCTGCCGCTGCGCCGGGACTACCAGCCCGCAACACAGCACTCATGTTTCCCGACGTATTGCCAGATGTAGTCCATATTTCACGCAGCGCCTCTTCTGTCGTCTTTAGACGACATTTGCAGCGAAGCACGCAGATACGCGGTCAATTTTTTATTTATGAAAGTTGTGGTCGATTAACAGCACTGCATGCTCTACTTTGGGAGAGCAGTAAGCCGTCCCGTATACAATTGGATGTGAGGACGGGCTACGCTGTCCATGGAGCCGAATGATTAGTAGCGAGAACTGTCTGGTCTACAGCTTGAGCAGTAACTGTGGCGCAAGTTTCTTACGTGATCTATTTCTGAAATTATGCACTTATTATGAAAATACTCTAAACTATGGCAAGCAAGGCAGCTGTTTTCCGCAAGAAACGCAAAATCTTAAGTTAAACTCTACAGTGTTACGGCCAGGCGCAGCTACAATGATGGGACAACCCCTACAAACGCCACCCGCTTGCGTCCGTGAGCTGTTGCTTGCTCGGAGGAGTTGGCGTAAGGGAACGGCGGGTGGGGTTCAGGTGCAGAATAGCGAAGACTGTGCTGCAGACCCGCTTTTCCTGTGCTCTTTCTGTGAACATTAGCCACATATTACGACCTTAATGCGGTGTCATTCCAAATTAAAGGCGAGAGGGCAGCTTTGAGATAAGAATAAGATCCCTAAGCCTTGGCTTATCGCGAAAAGGAGATCAAGCGAAGCTTGGCCAATGCGTGCCTAACATACTGCTCTTCTTTCTTTCTTTCTTTCTTTCTTTCTTTCTTTCTTTCTTTCTTTCTTTCTTTCTTTCTTTCTTTCTTTCTTTCTTTCTTTCTTTCTTTCTTTCTTTCTTCCTTTCTTTCTTTCCTTCTTTCTTTCTTTCGCATTGTGCAATGCTTCCTCCTAACGTAAGCGTTAGTTTTTATTAGAGGTGGCAGCCGTCACGATGGACTAGTGGTTGCGGTGCTCGACTGCTGGCCCGAAGGTCACGGGATCGTATCCCGGCTACGCATCCGCATTTTCGATGGAAGCGAAAATGCTTGAAGCCCGTGTACTTAGATTTAGGTGCACCTTAAAGAACGCCAGGTGGGCCAAATTTCCGGAGCCCTGCACTACGGCGTCTGTCATAATCACACCGCGCATTTTGGACGTTAATTCCCAACAGTTATTAATAGTAGAGGTGGCAGGCGTCCCCGCAACGCTGTTTTTGGACTGAATCAGCATGGGGTCTTTCATGTTCTTTCCACCGTTCGTCAGCCTCTAGAAGGGCCCAACGAAAGGACCATCACGCGATCAGGGAAATGCGGGTGAGGAATTGAATGCTTTTTTTTTTCGATGTTGGAATGTTCTCGAAATGTGCAATTCCTGATATCATCTTTACGCGTTTTCAAACAGTTTGCTTTTAGTCCGCCAACGCGAAATACTTTATTAAAGCGCCCACAGCAGGGCTACTGCTTTCCAGTTGTTTTTTGCATCTTCAGTAGAACGCATTGCTTTGCTTCAGTTGAGCACGCATTGAACTAGCATGTTTTTATTGCCATATAAATTATATGTACAGTCTCGACGGGTTTTTGCCGTCACCGTCATGTCCTTCCGGTATGAAGTCCAAACTGATAAGATCCCCGGCGCATTGTATGTTTTACCGCGCAGGTAAAAGCGCGCGAGCGGGGACGACGAAAGTGGGCAAAGCAGAAATCAAACAAGCCGGCCTATTTCCGTCGCTCGGAGGGTGCATGCGATAACTTCAGCCCGCTTGCGAGGTCTGCCGTCGAAGCAGACAAAAAACGCCCCGCCGGCTAGAACGACCATGAAAAAAGACGCGAGGTGAGGCGGTGGGGGGAGGGGTATCGCGCGAGCAGCCACTTTGAACATTGCATCAAACGGCGTGGTCGTGATCGCTCGCGCGCGCGCTATCTCGAAAGCCTACGCAGCGGGCGGTTCGTATGCCATTCTACGTGCTGCGCTCTCAACGCGAAGTGACTATGCAAAGGGCATCTCTGCCTGAAGCGGCCGTATTCTCTTACACCAGCGTTTTGCAGTTACGCGAGTTCGGATACAAAACAGTTAGCTGGCAGCTTCACTTCTTGTAAAACTACAATTTGTTGCTATCGCATTCATTGCTTCGCCCTTGCGTTGAAACTGTGACTTTTTGCATCTTCGGTAGAACGCATTCGTACGCTTCACTTCAGCTCGAATTGACCAAGCATATGTGCGTGGCTTAATAGTCAAGGCACTGGCCTTCGAGCCGGGAGGAGCGAGGTTCGTACGCTAGCCCCCGGAAAGAAAATCTATTTCGTTTTATTTATTACTCATTTGATGCGCGCCAGCTGTAAGTGAGGAGGCTTGTTGGTGAGGGTGATATTTTGAACACCGCCATCACGAACTTACCAGGACGGTCAGTACAATTTTCGCTTGAAAATTCTGGAGATATTACCCTATCGGGTAAATGAAGGCAAGCAAAACTTGGCGCGTGCGCGCTTGACGTAAAACGCCGTTACTTCCTTTCTTTCCCAACGCGCAATGCTGCCTCCTTCCTCCAAGTCGGGAAGTGGACCCTCATCCACGTGCTGAACAGCGCAATATTTCACTTGCTACAGGCAACAACGACAGTCATGCGTTCATGTTCAGGCAACAACGAAATGTAGCAGCATGAAACGACAACTGACCTCGATAAAACATCAGTTTAACATATCGGAAACGGTGAATCTCCCGCAAAAACACGATCGATAGTGCATACGTTATTGGAAACCGCCCATACAAGTTGGAATGTCACTGCGCACTCTCGAGGGCTGCATTTGTGTGTTCTCGCCGGCACTGGGTTTTCCGCGCACGAAGCTGCCACCGAGATCTGTGAGTCACAACACGCTTCGCTTGAAAAGACAAAACACGGTTCTAGTGGGCTGCCGTAAAGGCGCGTTTACACTAGAGCGACACGATACCGATTTCGGTCTGCCGACTGTCGCCGCGAGTGTCTCTTGTCGTGTCGTCGTCCTGTATATACTGCAACGACGCCAACAGTCGGCCGATCGTCTGTGAAAGACGCCGTCCGCGTGTTGTCGTGATCCCAGCCTTTCGTTGGCCGACTCTCTTGTCACACAGAAGGCGCGCACAGCGACACCGACTAAACTTGCGGGCAAAAGTGTAAAACGGGGGACCACCTGCTGCTTATTCAGGCAGTCCTCCCTCCTCTACCATTGACCCTCTGAAGGCTCATTCACACCGAAGGCGGGGCGGCCAAAGCGGCAAAGCGGTGAGGCGGAAAGCGGGAAAACCTCCTCTCCAGGCGGCGAAAGCGGGGCGGGAAACGAGGCGGCAGGTCCGATCGCTCTCGGACCAATTTTTTGCCGCTCGCCGCTAATCGCCGCTTTGCCGCAGGCAATCAGAACGCGCTGCGGCGGTGGCGCGGCGGTGGTGCGGGTGTCTCTTTGGGAGAAGCCGTGCCACGTGATAGCGACACGTGCGCTAACGCGCGAGAGGCCCCGCCTCCTCGGCCGCGCGGGCAGTCAAGAGAGCCATGCGGTCTGCGCGCTCGCCGCCTCGCCGCCGTGAAAAGCCCGCTTGGCCACTTTGCCGCCCCGCCTTCGGTGTGAATGTACCTTCAGTGTAGCGGCGCGGCCCCCGCCACCCCTTCCGGCGTCGGGGAACGGGGTGCGCACAGACAAAGGGAAGCAATTAAACGACGTCGGAGGGGTGCGTGAGATGCCCATTGTCAAATGCCTAAGGATGTCGAGGGGGATCTCCCCCTTCGACGTTCGAAGTAACGACATGGGCAAATTTTCGCTCAGCCACAGATCTCCCGACGACATGCCGACGACCAGTCTCCCGATACGTTTTGAGGGTGTTTTTGGTCTGCCATCATGTTACACTACTACGACGTGCTGTCTTTGGAGGCGTCTGGTCGTCGTCTGCCTCATGTGACCAGACTGTCCGCCGACATCGTCGGCGGGCGACTCGTCGGCCGACCGTCTGCGTCTGCCTCGTGTCGGTGTCGTCTCGCTCTAGTGTAAACGCGCCTTAAGTAAACGAAATGCTTTCCACTAGCTGCATGTACCTGACGTGCGGCTTTGTACGCGTTCTAGAAACGAACGGGCATTTCTGCCACACGCGATTCTTCGATGTTCGCGCAAACGTCCCCAACAGTGAATATTCGCGCGAGACAGCAGATCGCTCGCCGGCATGTGTCTGCGCGTGAAGCTCTTTTTTCGGGAGTCTCGTTGCTTATACAGATGGACCAGTGTCCTAGTTCCAGGGCGAACGAAAGAAGGGGAGTTGTTCGAGAGGGTCGTTCCTTTGTGAGACACAATCAACAGATGGGAATAGACAAGTAAGGGATATTTATTTATTATTTGTTAGCCAAGCACAGGCTATATTTATTTCTCGTTTTGAACGGTAGTGTAGTAATTACAACATAAACTTAAAGGTAAATTAACTGTAGTAATGTGGATGAAGAAACACCATTTGCGTTAGTGATGCCCAATCCCACTAACTGAGAATTACGCGTCCGATGCTCTACAATTGGTGCAGCATCGTGAACTATCCTGCTAGCAGAGAACACTTTCGTTTTCGGGCCATTGCATCGATATAGCACCAAATGTGCGAACCGTAGAAATCAAATGAGACCACAATGTGCACTTTGGCAGATAAACTCAGAGCTCGTATCGGATCAGAAATTCATTCATGGCCTTATAACCCAAACATAAATCATTTTCAATAGGATATTGCATATATTCGCTGCTCCGAAACATTTTAAACAAGGGGTTGGCGCAAGAGCCATCGAAATTGGTTTTGTTAAATCGTACTACAGGAAGGACGAGGAAAAGACACTCCTTGGGAGCTTCTGCAAATTGTATGACATGGAATGTGAAGTTCCATTCACATAGGTCAATGACATTTAAAGCATTAAATGTCAAATAGAAAATAATGATGTGGTTCACTAGAGAGGGGCGCGCTACAGAGGCGCTCGACCTCGAAGCAGGCGGCGTATAAATTCTGAGCAACCAACAAGTGAAGGTGTACTTGATAACCGAGATCACGCAGTTTCTAAGGTAATTCTACACTCAAAAGCGGGTCTTATAACATGGACAAAGGGCATTACTTTGCTATTCTAAGACTTCTATGAAGCTTTCTTTAGTGATCTCGCCTGACGACTTCCTGATAACTCATACGTTGACCTCAAAGCCAGTTTTGTTCGTCTTCTAAATGATTTGAAGGATGACAAATGCGCGGTCCCATTATAATTCAGGAAATTCAGTACACTACGGTTGTCTAAAACAGCTTGCGATGTTACAGGTCGACCTTGCATATACCTTTGATCGTGTAAGCTATTCATTCCCTTTTTCTTTCTTTTCTTGATCTTGCCACTGTTGGCTCTATTACGCTTAATGGTTTCAGACTCTCAAAATAATTGTTCTACTCAAATGGCAAAAGCGCAACACCTACAGGCAGTGCAAAAAAATGCCCCCACCTCCCCGAAGGGAATCGTGAGGAAATGCGAATGCATTTCATGCGCCGAGAGATCACGGCGCAGTAATTTTAATGGCGTAAATTAATGACGAGACGTGGATTTGTACCGTAACCATTTATTTACACATTCATCAGCACCTGTTTGTGTTGTCATTGTACCTGAAGGCCATAATCTCAGCCTTGTGGTCGCCGTTGGCGTTTCACAGCGGCGTCTCGAGCACACATTTCGAGAGGCGCCCAGCCAGCGGACGGGAGAGTGGGGTGCAGGGAGGAGAGAGAGCGAACGGCGAGAGAAGGAGCGGCGAAGCACTGCACCCAATGCCACCTAGAAGAGCGGTGCGGAGCCGGCGCGCGCCCGCGCAAACCGCGGTGAGGAGGCGGAGCGCGCGCAGTCACGTGGTGTGTGACGTCGCTGCGCCGTTGCTACAGACGCTCCTCTCCTTTCCTCGCGCCGTTGCTATGGGACGGCGGATTCAGGGTCGCTTATAAAGTGCATTCGCACTTAAAATACAGTGCGTCAGCGCGTTTTGGGCACCACGAGTGGCCCCCTTGGTGTCCACCCGCATACTATACGACTTCTCGTCTCTCCATCGGCCGCGTCCGCGTTGTAGGAAAGTGCGTGCGCACGATGGCGACTGGTGTAATAAAGCGCGTCGGCTTTAAAAAAGTGAACAGTGCCGAATTTTTTTTAGCTACAAAGATAGAAAAGGGACACTAATTATATGGACGCAGACATGTTTTCGACGTGACAGAGGAAAGCACAGATGGCCGAAAAGGTATTATAAAGCGGCGATGTGCGCGACTGGCCAGCGTTAACGTGGAATCATATCCGTCACCATCGAGTTCGCTTTTGGATTTTTTTATTTTTACATGCTTATTATTCAGTAAGCAATGAAATTTGCGTCTAACTAGTGCAGTAGCGTGATGTTGTTTTAGGGAACCTAGTGCGATGGGCGCAAGTGATACGTATACGATCACTCCCGAGGTCCCCTGATGCTTAGGCCGTTCGTAGAGAATTTTAAATGCGAAGCATTTCTTAGCGAACCTCAGGCACTTTGGCCGTTTCTATCTACGTATCTATCTATCTATCTATCTATCTATCTATCTATCTATCTATCTATCTAGCCGCCTACGTCTAGGCGCTTTCGTGGTCGTCTCCATAACTTGTAATACACCCAAATTGGCATAGCAGGGGATGAATGTATGAAGAACACCATTCACTGGTCATGACACGAATAACGCACAATACCTATCGCGTACGTCATGAAACCCTTTCTCTCAGTCACGTGTGGCACATACCCGCATACCAGAGTCCATGTTATGCGGCTGTGTGCCACAGGTGATACAAAGTCTCAACCAACACAGTAACCGCGAACACACAGATTGATACGCAAGGAAAGTGATAATATTAATAATTATTGGGGCTTTGTGTCCCAACACCACGATATGATTATGAGAGACGCCGTAGCAAAGGGCTCCGGAAATTTTGACCATCTGGTATTCTTTACCGTGTACCGATATCGCACAGTACACGGGCATCTGACATTTTGCCTCCATCGAAATGCGACCGCCGCCGCCGGGATCGAACCCACGACCTTCGTGTCAGCAGCCGAGCACCGTAACCGCTACACCAGCGCGGCGGACGCGAGCAATGTGAGGAAGCTGAAGACATAACACCCCTGGAAGACGCTCAACTACCATGCTCTCGTTCACGTGGTACGCAACGTGGACCACGTTGATTACGCATAAACCGGGGTCAATGCTTCCTACAATAAATCTGCCGAGAGAACCAGGCGTCTCATCATTACCGGTGTTTTCAACAGTGATTTATCAAGACCCAACAACGCCTGGTCTTTATACTGCGTGAAAGACGGCTTGAATGTGGACAGGGCATCGAGAAACTTCGCTGCCAAGTCCAGGACAGGAGGCATCATAGATCATTTCATCGGAAGAGGCACCCAGGATTTCCACCAGCTGTGCTATACCTCGCACTTCACTACACTTAGAGCCCCGCCACGGTGGTCTAGTGGTTATGGCGCTCGGCTGCTGACCCGAAGGTCGCGGTATCGAATCCCGGCCGCGGCGGCTGCATTTTCGATGGAGGCGGAAATGTTTGAGGCCCGTGTACTTAGATTTAGGTGCACGTTAAAGAACCCCAGGTGGTCGAAATTTCCGTAGCCCTCCACTACGGCGTCTCTCATAATCATATCGTGGTTTTGGGACGTTAAACCCCAGATATTATTCCTACTACACTTAGACTCATCTTAGCAGCGATCACAAGCGGATCCGATTAACAAGTCCGGTCCAGCTGCTGGTGCTCACTGATCACGGTGATGATGACCTTGTTCAAGAACTGTCAAGAAGCCCTTATACACATACACACGGGTTCGTGAAACGTGTGTGCGTTCTCCGTCATAACGGACAAGTATAAGTAAAACAACTGTAACTGTGACGTACAGTCGCGCGCGATTTGAAGGTGATCGCGCGAGCGTCGACCAAGAACTGCAACAGCGCCACGTCCCAGAATGCCCTTTCGAGGAGACGGAGGTACCAGACAAGCTTCACTCACTCTTTTTGCTGTTTCTTAAGCTGCGATTACTCCCGTCTGAGGAAGACACATATTCACTTTTTTATGAAAACGCGATATATTTTGATCAAGTTAACAGCCATTTAAACGAAGCAGTGCCAAGCACCAGCTTGCCCAGACCTTTCCCAGCAAGTTTGCTATCGGCCGCGGAGATAAGAGCCAACGGCTAATACACTTGATCGCAACGAACGGAAAACCTAAAATAGAGAGAAAGGGTATAGAGTTCGTCCTAGGGGCGATTGTTGCAGCATGGAACAGCCAAATAGGGCGACAAGAATGCGTAATCTTGATTTGCACTCTTCCGAAACTTGCCGCTAGGCCCCTTGGACGCTAGGCCGGTCGACACTCGCGCGATTACCTTCATATCGCGCCCGACTGTACGTGCAGTGCGCCTACGCGTGCTACTCGCCCCCCCCCCCCCTGTGTGTACTAGGGAAACTTTCCTGAATGAAGCTTAGTTGCGAGTAACGGCTGTCCTGTGCATCTCTGTTCCTTCTTTGTCCTGTTTGGATTCGCGCTATCAAGTATTGAAGAGTATAAGCACTACATATCAGCTGACCGCGTCCGGTGTTGGTAATACCCATGTTGGCATCGTTACGCAACAGTAAACGACTGGTTATATAATACATATACTCTTCAACATATGAGTGTGCGTATACCACTTCCACATTTGTCTAGCGTCATTCCGTAACGTTTCGCTCAATGTGAAAAATTACGCCAGCCACCATCACGCGCATGCTTCGCATAATATCGATTCTCACGGTACGTGGGATCTGCCGATTTTTTTTAGATGGGAAGCATCTGATAGCGGAGATCAATCCGGTGGAGGTGGCGTGCGGCGTGACCACCCTATTGCGTATGCGCAAACCCTCTCCACTGCCCCTCTCCCCTCCCCACTTCTCCTTTCCCCCTTACCACCCCCCTTCAGAAACGCGGACTCTACATGCCGAAACACTGCTTCGCATCGCCTCATGGTCCCTTTGAGTGGCAAATGGTGTGATTTTTCTCCTGCAAATGAGCCCGACTGAATGATGCTAGTCTTTATGTACCTATCGAATTGTCTGAACTACAGTAGCTATGCATATTCTCCATGTAACAATAACGCACGTACAGCAAAACCAACGGCGTTGAATAATTTACCAATGTGGAAAATACTGGATCCGTCGATTGCTTTCCGCCAACAAAATGTCGACTGCAGACTCAAGACAACTTTGCCGGGTGCCACTCGGTTTCCACGGAACTGTAAAAATATGGGTCAACTTGCGTGGCGCGTAAATTCATCGCGAACTAGCGTCCGCGTGCACTTAGTAATATGCCCGGGACGACTTACTGCACACGCCGTACGCTGGGAATGCACCGTTCGCGCTGGTCTCTGAAGCATGGCAGCGCCGGATAACCGAAGAACTTTGCTCCAAGTGGGCATTGCTTATAACAATTGCCGAAGCAATTCATGCGCGACATTGCAAAACTGTGCTAACAACCTGACACGACCTGACTTGTGGACCGGCTGCTGTACGTAGCACGCGAGTCGCTTTCGCTCTCTCCCGCAAGACAGCGCCACCGGCTCAATGCACGTTCCCCATAGCTGTTAATGGTCACCACTCAATACCTATTTCTACATGCTCTTTGTTTAATTGAGGCTGCCTAATGTGATTACTTCTGTTCGCTTGTAAATTGTGAATCACAGATGGCAAAATTACATCTAAACAGTAATTAAATTACAATATTATTTACTTTTCTAAAACTGCCTAAATGTAATTATTCATCATCATCATCACCTTGAAGATGCCCTTTGCAGGGCAACGGCCTCTCCCATGTTTCTCTGATCAACGCGGCCCTGCTCTAAGAGAGGTAACCGCCTCTCTACTTAGGAGAGGTAATGATTGCGGAGCAGAACCATGAGACTGAAGTAACTATAAAAATAAGATAGGGAAGAAGCCGCAAATGGCAGGCATGCTGAATCATGAATGGTCGTTTACCACTATCCCTCAAGAGAAAGGTACATAACAGCTGCGCTTTACAGGTACTTGCCTGCGCAGAAGAGACCTGGAGGCTTACGAATAGGGTTCAACTTAAATTGAGGACAACGTAGCGAGCAGTGAATAGGAAAATATATGTGCAAGCCTAAAGGACAAGAAGAGAAAAGAGTGGGTCAGGGAAAAAACGGTTCTTAAGGACATTTCAGTCGAAATCGAGAAGAAGAAATGGACATGGGCAGGGCATACTGCGCGCAGTAAAGATAGCCGCTGGTCATTAGGAGCAACAGAGTGGAATTTAAGGGAAGGGAAGTGGCCTAAGGGGCGGCTCGAAATTAAGTGTGCAGATGAAATTGAGAAGTATGCGGCGATAGCGTGGACTCAGCAAGCACAGTAAATGTAATTAAAGCGCATTACAAGTCACATATGGCAGGAAGTAGTGACATTGCATAACTATGGATTTTCAAAAGCAATGAAATTACATTGAAATTACTCGAAGAAAAGTTCATCATTCATGCACTACGGATGATGGATGATGGATGAAAGAGCTTTATTGAGGTCCAATAGGTCGTGCTAGTTTCCTAGCCCGAAGTGGGCCGCTCCCACGTTGTGGCCGAAAGACCTAGCCTTTCGGCCGCTTCGCGGCCACGTTGGACTGCCCATAATTGTCCCTGTAATATCGGACTGCGCATAGTTGCGTCCCACCGCTCTTCAGTGTTTTCCTTGTCGCTGGGTGACGCGGAGCAACGCCTGTACAGTTTTTTAGAACATGTATATATTGACATCTGAGCTGTCTTTCCCACACTTGAGGTTTGGGACTCAGAATATGTCGTGTTTGTTGATTTTACTTTCAGTTTGTTTAATTTAGTCATAAAGGAACCAGACCTGCTCTACTATGGCAAAAAGTAATTTTTAAGTTATTGAGAAATGTTCCTTAATTTACTTGCTATAGTAATTCATTACATTATCGTCACTCCACCAGAAATAATTCAATTACTGTAATTTCATTACTTGACTGTCATTACTGCTAAGTCTGACGTGAATAGAGCTGAACCATTTGATCGCCTTCTTCGAAGAGCAATGTGCCTACGAGGAAAGACGACGGGAACAGCAACGGGAATCTGAAGAGCGTCAGCCGGCTCCTCGGTACAACCAAAAACAATGAATAATATACCAAAAATAGTCAAGGGTCTTCGTATTTTGATATAAGGCGGCTTATAATGCCCGTGAAAACATATCCTCGCAGCAGTTCACCTGTTTTTACAAGTGAAGCCGAGTTTAAAGCGGTAGTCACACGAAAATTTTGGGCTCTCATTTTTTATGCCCAGTGAAATGAATAACTCAAGAGCCTACAAAATGTACGGGCAAACGTGAGTGCGCCCTGAAAAATTAATTACAACCAGTTTTTGAAATCTAGTTTCACTTCCTGCAGCACCCTGACGTCACGGCATGGCTTGAGCTTCTCGTCAAGTGCTCGCGGAATATATCGTGACGTTTCAACGGCCGCTTCGCTCTGTGGCTCCGTTAGTGACGCACAAGGGGTCATGGATGTTTTTGTGCCTGACATCATCATGGTTGTTTAAAGGGGGCAGGAAGCGCGATATCGGCGCAGGAGAACTAGAAACAGCAAAAAAAGAAAATATTTCACGGGTTAAGCTTCCTCGCAATGCAAAATATTTTGAAAATGAACAGAAAAGAAATTAGTATTATCATTTCTTTTCTGCTTCGTAAACAACAAAGGTTTACTTTCAAGGACTACATGCGGCAGCGTAGAGAAAAGGTGTGAGCGCAGGCCCTGGAGAGTTGGCTGTGCTGCTACAGAAAGTTGTCGCGCGGTATAGAACAAATGGTAGACCGTCCAGTGTGTTTTCAGCATCTAACGCTCAACACCAGACAAGGACCGAGCGACAACCGATGAGCACAGGCGCTGTCTCCGTCGGCTTTCCCCCCTGTGAATAGACACTTTTAGTTGGGCGTACGTAACGAGCCCACGTACGCGGCACGATACGTTGCGTACGCTGCATGCGAAGCGCTCAACGACACTTTTAGTTCCCCGTATTGCCGTACCGAGATACGTTTGGTTCAACTGGACGTATGTTATTAGAAATAAAACAGCTTTTGGGTGCTTTTTAGCGCCCTCGCGTAGTAGCCCGGGTGCCTAAACGGATCGCTAGTTTGTATTTCCGCTAGCAGCGCAATATCGTCGCTTAAAGTAAAATAAACTCGATTTGGGCCGGCTTTGTCGCTCTCTGCGTTCGACGCCATCGCTGCCGTTTTGATATCTGGTTCCTATATCAATCGAGATATCGCGAGAGCGTCACGCCGCGTACGCTTCGCCTGGTCACGTTTACGCACGCCGCGTTTTTTATCGGGCGTACGCGCGCATCTCTGGAATCGATGCGTTACGTACTGCACATGCGCAGTTCTCTCCCGTGGCAGTGCTGCGTACGTGGGCTCGATACGTACGCCCAACTAAAAGTGTCTATTATCTTGTGTTTTGCGCAAGAGGATAAAAAGAAATATACCGACATTACCAACCTTACGTTATTTCAAGGTACTATCAGTCAATCACGGGTCTGCGTCAAGTCGCCTTGCTTAGCTGGTAAATTAGTACCTTTGCCATTTGGCGCATTCATTTTTCTTTTACAGCGAAAGCTGTTATGAGATCACAACAACAGCCGTCTTTGGCGCCGTAGTTGCCCGTCGCCGCCAGTGTCCGTAATCGCTATCGGTTAAAAGAACGAAATAAGAAAAAAATGTCCAGCATAAAACACATCACTCTCCTTACCCTCACTTCTCTTTACCACCAAATGCTATACTTACGCTATTTCATTTAAAACGCTACGTATACCATTGCAGAAAGCCGCCCCGCTTGTCCAGGAAATTAGGCAATACGCTTATCATTAAGCGATTTCCCATTTATTAGACGTGAAGCATCTTATAGCAGAGTTCAATCCGAAGGTGGTGGTGGTGGTGTGCGGCGTGACCACCCTTACTGCGCATGCACATACCCTCTCCACTCCCCCTATCCAATTCACCTCTCCCCTATCCAATCTTACTCTGAAACGCAGGCTAGACATGCCGAAATTCTCTCCTGCGCAACGCCGCGATAAGCACCAGGACATGTCCGTTGCTTCCCCCTCTCTCTCCTCTTCTACGCTGCCGCCCTCTCACGCGCCTGTCGACCGCGTTCCTCGCTCGCCCTGTGAGAATTAACGGCCAGGCTAGAGAGAAGACAAGACGCGCGTAGCGTTCCTCTTCGCGTTGCACGACGCGAGGTCGGTAGCATGCCCAGCGAACGCCAACGGAACGCGATCGTGCAAGTGCTCCGGCTTCGCATCGCCTCATGGTCCCCGTTAGCGGGAAATGGTGGAATGTTTTAAAGACGATAGTCTTTCTTGGGGAACTTAAACGCAGAAATTTTGGTCTGTCTTTCTGTCTTTCTGTTTGTCGGCACGTCACCCGATTCAGCCAACCGGCCAAAGTTTAACCACTTGCTTACCGCCCAACCATCTTGAACTGGTACGGCTGTTCATACTTGTGAACGTTGTCGATCAAAAAGTAAATATTACGCATATCTGAGGCGTAACATCATTAGGTAAGTATTAGGTGGTGTGTTCCTTTAATAGAAAATACATAGATACGCAATTTTAAAGACCTTGATGGTATGCGTTTAACGTTGAGACAGTACCGCGTTTATTAAATGATTGCCACAGCTGAAGCGATCAGCGGTCCAAGCCGAGCAAGCGCGAGCGCCAACAACAACCGTCTTCGTTAGTCTTCGTCTTCTTCTTTTGCAGGCGTTCTTGTCTGCGCCCTACCATGTTACAAATCACTGCCCCGCGGAAAAGGAGCCATCCTGGCGACCTAAGGAACAGGTACAACTGGTGGGTCATAATGCGGCTTCAGTCGACCGACGTGAACAGTCTCGCGGCCGCGACGACGGCGGTGCGTAGAGGATTGAACAGGCTCAGTCATATAGTTAACTGGGGATGCTTGACGTAGGACGCGGTAGGGGCCATCGTACTCAGGCAGTAGCTTTGTGGAAAGGCCAGGAGCGGAGGAGGGAACGCGAAGCCACACCAACGTTCCAGGCGAATACGACTGAGGAGGCAGGTTTTCGTCGTGACGGTCCTTCTGGCCCTACTCACCCTGCAATGTTACAGCCCTAGTTTCTTAAGGTGCGCTGAAAGTGCGACTGCGCTGAAACTTGTCTTCCTCCGTGCCCTCTGCACAAGCTCATGTTGTGTTTCGGTTTCGGTTCAGTATTGCATTGTACGAATGACAGGGGGCGCCGCTCTGGCATTGCTGTTTTACCCAGGCGACGTGTAAGTAAAAGAGTTTGTGGAGAGTACTCGTTGAGTGCGGATGTTTCTTCTCCTTCGGCGCATCGCGCCAAACAGCGTGTTCGGGCTGGCCGGCGTCCCCACCGGTCGCGTTGGTCACCGCCGGTCTTCGCCTGCCGCTGCGCCGGGACTACCAGCCCGCAACACAGCACTCATGTTTCCCGACGTATTGCCAGATGTAGTCCATATCTCACGCAGCGCCTCTTCTATCGTCTTTAGACGACATTTGCAGCGAAGCACGCAGATACGCGGCCAATTTTTTATTTAGGAAAGTGGTGGTCCATTTACAGCACTGCGTGCTCTACTTTGGGAAAGCAGTAAGCTGTCCTGTCAACAGTTGCAACTGGATAGGATACACAGAGCGGTGTCCACGGAGTCAAATGAATAGGAGCGACAACTGTCTGGTCTTCCGCTTCAGCAGCAAATGTGGCGCAAGTTTGGAACCTAATGTTTTTCTGAAATTATGCGTTTAATATTAAAAGTACTCTAAACAATGACAGGCAACGAAGCTATTTTCCGTGAGAAACGCACAACCATAACTACACTTGTAGATTGTTACGGGCAGGCGCAGCTACAATGATTGGACTACCACCAGAAACGCGGTCCGCTTGCGCCTGTGAGCTGTTGCTTACTCCATGGCCTCTGAGATGGCGGGCGCGCAGCGTGTTTCTCTCCGGACATCCCAATCGCATGGAGAGAGCGTGTTTCGCACCGTGGCGCTCTTATTGAATATCGAAAAGGCTGCCGCGCTGTTGGCGCCGCATGTGGCGAGAAAGAAATGGTTTTGCGCTTTTATGCAACCTCGCGCTCATTTTGAAATATCGGGTCAGGGTGTACGAGAGGCAAAGTCAATGCTGGGGCGTATATACTCTCAAATGGGCTGTTTTTAAATGAGAATGCATTTCTTGGTCGGGCTATGTCAGGCATCCGGCATTGTCCGCGGCGCCCTCTCCCATAGCAACAGCTGCGGGCGCGCACGCTTATCCTCGCCCCTAGCAACCGGAGCATTTGGTGCGAGAGTGTGTAGGAGAGGGTAGGTGCAGTGCTTCGCCGCTCCTTCTCTCGCCGTTCGCTCTCTCTCCTCCCTGCGCCCCACTCTCCCGTCCACTCGTGCCTCACTCTCGACCGTTCGCTGGCTGGGCGCCTCTCATGATGGCGATGGCAGAAGTCGGTGAAGGCGAATGTCTGACGGCAACGGTACCCTCTCTCGGCGCAAGAAATGCATTGGCATTGCCTCACGATTCCCTTCGGGGAGGTGGGGGCATTTTTTTGCAGTAGATGTGCGCCGCCCGTATTAGAGAACTTATAATTGCGATGCCTCTGCAACGGATCGGACTCGATCGTGTCTCGGAAGTAGCTAATTCAGGCGGTCACACTAAATTGTGTCTCAAAAGAATGAAATCCACGCGCAACGACGGGTTTACCGGGGAAACGGAATGGCGTGGTGAGCGTTACGATACATCGGACTCGTTGTCACCGAAGTATAGAATATCTCCGTAGTTGTGCGTGTGGTGTCGACTACGCAAAACGACGCGTTCACTGGGGCACGGCCGGACTGACTAGACGCGCGCGCGCGTTCCGTGGCAGAAGGCGTGGCGCTTTCTTCAACAAAACGCGTTCGAACTGGCGCTCCAGTGATTCGGGCACACCACGGACGCTGGAAAAATACTGAGACGGACCGTAATGAAAAAAAAAACACGGTTGATCCCTCCGTCATAGGAATCGGAATAGCACGAAAGTAAAGCGTGCCCTTACAGAAGTGACTGAATGCTTAGTGTACATTGATATAAGAGAGTTTGCACAATGTATATTGATGTCTGGCAGATATATAATGACACCGTTTAACGTGTATCCATCCAGTTTGATTATTGGTGGTACATCTCCACCCCGACGACCAACGTCCATGTTAAATGATTAAACAAACCCTTGTGGTAGCTGTAGCTAGTAGTTAACGGTGAAAGCGTAATCAGAGAACGAGGTGTGATAGCCAGAAGAGCGTCGCATATTGGACGCAGAACTTGGTCGCCATCCCGCGGCATGTTAAAATGTGATTGAACACCACGGCCGGACTAGAGGGAAACGCAAAGCGTGTCGTGCAGCCCCGGTAGCCCGGCCGCGATTTTTCTCGGGGCGAGCGCGTGAGCATAGAACGCGGTGTTACACCTAGGTGAGGCAGGCACGCGTCGCAGAGCTATTTTTGGTTTGCATTAGCGTGACGCTATGAGCGAGGCCGACGCTTTTACGACGCTTGGGCAAAGGTCGCCACCTCGCGGTGTGTTAAGGCATTGACAAAATTCAACCATGGCCTCCGAGATTAGCCGGCGGCGCGCCGTTAACGGCGCGCCGCCGGCTAATCTCGGAGGCCATGATTCAACTTCTATTGAAAACGCGCAGAATGGGACGGACGCGTAACACGTTGCAGGTGCTAGTCGCGGAGGCCACAGGAATGACGAATTACTTTACCTTACCACTCCCAGAGGTCAACACCACCCAGCCGACCGGGAGAGTGGTAGATATAAAAGGCGCGTTCGTAAAGCCTCCAGAGTCTGTGACCGTGGCGCAGTGGATAGCGTGCGGTCGTGGGTTCGATGTCTGTTGACGGTACCTTTTTTTTCTTTGCCATCTGATCATGTATATTTTTTCGACGTCATTTCCGTGACGGAAATACGTCACTGAAGTCTTGGTGGACCCCGGCATAAAACACTTTCGTGTTAAAAAAAGTATTACTGCCACAGACGAATTGATACCTCCTTCCAATGATTTATATCTGGAAAATTCAGCATTCGCCCTGCTTTTCTTCGTAAATTGGACCAAATAAATGCAGTAACAGGAAAAAAATACTTGCCTTCAGTGCAAACGGAAGATTCTGGCGGTGAATATTGCTCGTACGAGGAAACAAAAAGACCATGCGCACGCAGAAATCCCGTACGCTCTGCTTTCCGCCGCGGTCTCCGCGGCATGTTTCTCTCCCGCCGTCCAGTGAATGCGCCCTCTCGCGGTAGCCGGGCGCGCGAGGCGAACACGTTGATTTTGCTGGGGAGCGCGGCGACTGGGACGGCCGGAGAGAAACCAAGGAGGTTTAAAAAAAATTCTGGAGTGGAAGCTCTCGCAATGCCTTGCCAGCGAAAGTGAAGCCAGCTTTTGCCCACCAAAGAGCTCGGGAATATGCTTTTTTCTGGTGGTGCCCACTTGAAGATCAAATGGCTTCGATCTGTTAGAGTAAATACAACGTTAATTATAAAATAAAAGGTCGTTGTTGCCGACAAAAGTAACCCGTCGAGAGGAGTATCGGCGATTGATCGCCAATAAAGTTTGCCACGACTTTGAGGCTTACTTATGAAAACTAGTAACACAGAGAGACACTTGTAGCAGTATCTGACCCGTAAAAGTTGCCATATTAAACTCGTCTGGCGTGCGACGAAGACGCTCGCTTTCCTCCGCCAAAAGCCGATAGTTTATCGTGCCCCTGCTAAGATGGCGGGCGCAGCCGCCATCTTGTGGTGGGCACGGCTTCACTCTTGCGAAATATTCGCCACTCCAGCAATTTTTTTTTCAACCTCTTTGAGAGAAACACGCCGCGCGCGCGCCATCTCGGAGGCCATGCTTAGTCAGAGCAGTTGGCGTAAAGTAACGGGAGGCGGGGTTCAGGTCAATGTACAACTATACTCGTGGACAACTTTGCTTGGCACTGAAGCGAAGGCTACAGAGCCACAACGCACGTATTCTACCGCTAATGAACGTAGTCCCACAATTGCGCCCGTATTTTCTGCGTGAGAGATATGAAATACTCCTTCATTTTCTACATGTAGCTTTTGTGGCGGAACGCAGCGCACACAAGGGAGATAGTTGTATTTGTTTTACTTTATACGTTGCCACTTTGCGTTTTTGCGTGCGTGAAAAAGTCGCGCCTTTTACCCGTACCTTAGACGCTAAGCAGCGTTTGCGTCGAAATGCAACGCTAGCCATCACTTTCCATGCGTTACGAGACCCGCGCCCATAGAGTTTCGTAAAATTAACTAGAGGGGACTCTGGCGCTGCGATCGTTCAGCTACCATGGGAATGATGGGTAGTACACAAATTTGCCTAGTCTTCGTGTTTGTGGCTTCAAACGTACTTGTGGCTTTGTTTATTGCTGTGTTTTGGCGTTCGTTTCGGATAAATGAATAGACCGTTGTGAACTTCGTGACCAGGTCTGATTTGGTGAGCCTAAAAAAGTTAAAATGGTGAAGTGGAACTGCTTACTTTTGCTGAACTTTGTTTTGCGACAAAGCGGATGCAGCCGACGCGGAGCCAAACGGAGCCGAAAGAACGAAGTTTAGACAAATTTGTGTACTACCCATCATTCCCATGCTGGCTGAAGCATCATGCGTTGCAGCTCCCATAGACACTAGCGCCAGAGTTCCCTCTAGTAAGTATTGTAGGAAACTCTATGCCCGCGCCAAACCGGACTACTTCACGTAGCAGTACATGTGCAGACGCTCCGCCCCCGTAGCTTTCCCTTCATTACCAAGAAAAATTGTCCGCGAGTATTGGCGGCGAGGAGGTACGGAGTCGCCCTCTATCGGACGCGCCTCGATTGCGTGCTAGGTAGGATAGTGCCGGCGCGCTCCCCATAGGTTTTGCTATTGGCGCTCTACAAAAACACCTCGCGGAAGCCCTCCAGGGCATTTTTGTAAGTACTTTCGGAAGAAACTGTGTTCTTTACTGTCAAAATAATCATTTTCAACGAACTGAAAGCACAAGATAGTCTACAGTCGCTGTCTCTTTGCAGAAAAGCAAACACCCGCTTCACGCGGTCACCGCGTTGGAGACCCCTGAACCGGATTCTTGCGTGAATGGTAGTCACTTGCTGAGTGCAAACTATGTGAAATATTTTGTTAGAGAACACTGCCTGTATAACCAAATGGAGCATAACAGAAAGAAGCCTCAAGCCAGCGATCGCATGGGTTCGCGACGACTGACGGTGCCTCTGCATGTATGAGCGTCTGCATGTGTGTTCGTACTGATGGTTTTGCTTTTGCTACGAGCGGGTTTTGGCACGGCGCTGTGAACATTAGGCCGCAAAATATTATAATTTGTGAGTACACAAAAAACTACTGTTGCACGGACGCTATCAGAGCAGTTCAAAAACAATTTCGTTACAACTATAGGTGCGCACGCAACTTTGTGATGTGCCGTCCCGACGATTTAGTCAGGGGCGTAGCCATAAATTTTTTTCGGGGGGGGGGGGGGGGGTGTTCAATCATACATAATGCATATTCGTGCGTGCGTTTGTATGGGTGCGTGTATATACGCGCAAGCAAAATTGAAAAATTTGGGAGGGGGTTTGAGCCGCCCCCCCCCCCAACATTCCCCTTGGCTACGCCCCTGGATTCAATGTTTTCTTTTGTCTAACTTCGTGTGCGTTTCAATGTCATTTGGCAAGTTGTCTCACACTGCGTATTGATCGGTCTTCTCAGTTGGCAAATGCCGCTGCTTCTGTTCCTTTATTCAGTGCATTCGTTTCATATCGTGCTCACACAAAACGTGAGCAAATGCGACTCATTTTTTTATTTCTCCTCATAATTATCGTTCCCCTCGCATTCCAGCGAACTTGCTGCTCTCTGTCATCAACATATTCATAGACAAAAGCTTCACCACTTCGACATTGCTGGTGGAAGGAGAAGCAGTCTACGAGACCGAGCATCTATAGTAGCATGCAACGCCCAGGAAAAGAAAGAAAATACAGTAACGTTCGCCGGACTTGTTCTACAAACGTAGGCTGTGAACTAGGACCCACATGAGCTTGAAATAGCGGTGAATAAAATAGAAGTTATTGCAGCAACCAGCAAACGCAAAACAGGATACTAATTATTTGGCGAGTACCCCAGCAATTTTGGCAGCAGTGTCGTGTCTAACGCCAACAGGGTGGCATATCTTTCCCACGAAAATAAATGAGGCTCCAAGAAAATACATGGGGTTGGAGGTGCCCAACGTGGGTTTGAGAAGGGCACAAATAAATTTGGGCTTTTTAGCACATTGTGGAGAACGCAAGCTTGACTGAAAAAATACTATTGCCAACATAAATGCAGCACACAGCAGCAGCTTTTGACTCTTTCGTTATGTACGTCCACCAGCAAACGTCGCGTACCTTATGAAGGCGAAAGCCTTAGATGCCTCTTCAAACGGGTAGATTGACCGTCGGCGGCTTCAAGGTGAGTGACGCAAAAAATAATCGTCGCGTGATGTCGTCATCATATGACGTCATAGATCTCCTAAATTTGTAACTTCAGTAAGACATCGCCATTACGTGACATAACCTGATGTCATATGACGACGTATTCACACGACATGGTCCCTTTGCATTGCCTCCGTGATCAGTGGGCCGATCACGGAGGCAATGGGGAACGCAAGCGTCAGGGGAACGCAAAAGCGGGGGAAGGAGAAAACCCTAAATGCCTCATCAAACGGGAAGATTGCCCGTCAGCGTCCGGCGTCGGCGGCGTCAACACGAGTGATGCAAAAAATAACCGTCACGTTATGGCGTGACCGTATGACGCCATAAAGACGTCACACGTGACCAAAACATGTAGCGTCAATAGGCCGTCACATAACGTGACGTCACATGATGACGTATTCACATGTCATGGCCGCCTTGAATTGCCTCCATTATCAGCCACAGAGGCCGTGTAAATCTGCGTTAGGTGCAGAACACTTTTGGAGGGGGGCGCGGGAGAATCAATACATCGACTGACAAGAAGAAGAAGATGGCTTTCGCCTTCTAGTCATCTTTGGCGAATGCGTAAGGGATCCTGTGAGTTTTTTAATTCAACGTATCCAAACAATGACTTGCCTAGCTGCAGCTACTTTTGTGGACGCTGAGCACGGGGCCGACAATCAAGAGGTCGCTCGGGAGTGTTCTGAGATGGTATCGCACGTGGTAAAAGGTAGCGCCTTTTCCATCCTGTGGCAGATAATCATAATTTGCCGGCGGGAAGCGCGCGTGAGTCATCGTCTCAGTGCGCGGTGTCTGCTACTCACCGAACAACGCAGACCCGACGATGTAACGAAAGTCTTCGTCGCGGAAGTGCTTGCTGCACACAAGCCACGTAGCCGATGGCTACTTGCCGGTTCTTAGCTTTACAATCCACGCTTCACGCAGTTTCTTGTCCCGCGGTTACTGGTGCAGGCTGACACTGGGCTCTGTTGCGTAAGCCCGGCACTGCGGCACCGAGCGGTAGAGCCGCATGTTCGTCGCCTTCGGAAGCAGCCACTCTCTTACAATGGTTTCAATTCAGCAGAACATGCGAGAAACTTCCGTATTTGAACAGACCGCAGCGCATATGGGGCTTGAAACTCGTTTTCAAAGCACGCGGCTGCGCTCCACAAGCAGCCGACGCGGCCGCTGAGACCACGTGATCCTGCCAAGCACGTCACGCCGACGGTGGCGCCGGCGTTTCCAGTGGTGCACTTCGAGGTCAAGAGAGTGCCTCGATTCGCGCGCCCCCGCTTAGAGTGGAGTCAGCTTTTGAAATTGTAGGGGACGCCTCCTCGGCCTTGGCAGCACTGTGGCCGCCGTTTTGAATCCCCCGCCCGGTCGCTTGTGCGTGGCGCGCGTGCTGTTGTTAGGTCGGTGCTCGTTTCCCTCCAGAATAATGCGCTCGCTACCGTCACCATGGCCGGGTGTTGAGTGGCGCAGTGCACCAATAATTCCAGGAACGCTGGAAGCTGTATCATTTTCCAAGAGACCCGAAAAGAAAGCTTCTTTGGACAGTAAAAATCAAACGTGACAAGTGACATCCGACGAACACATCATCCATTTCCACCGTAAGTTTCCAGTCGGTAAAGGCTTCCTAAGCAACGTTGAGTGGCGCCACTGCTCTTATCGCAACTGGGGATATCCACGGCGAGTCTCCTTTCGCCGCAACACTGCCGCCCCCGCTTCCGCGCATCTGTGGTGCATCTGTGGTGCGTCACAATGTAACCAATGCTGACTAGCAGTGCTCGGGCCGAATGAGGAGCGCATGGCCGCACGTATCCTAGCCAGCAGCGTCTATCCCCAAAAACGCATAGCTCGGCCGCGCGAGCGCCGCGCCCATACTCAAGCTTGGGTTCCCTATTTCAAATGGACATGCAAGCAAAACTTGTGCCGGTGTCACCCTTGCGCTACAATTAAGGCGATGACATTATAGGGGGTACTTATTTGTTATATTGAACTGCAGTGTAGTAACTAAGACACAAACTGAATGAAGTAAAGTGCATGGAGAAACCGACGATGGAGAAACACCCTTTCCTTTGTTGGAGCCCAATCCCACAACTCTAAAATTACGCGTCCGACGCACTCAATTGCTAGAACACTTCAACTGTGCTGTTAGCAGTGAACCTCTTTCCATCTCTTTGTTATTGCACCAATGGGTGCAAACCATCGACATCAAAATCGACCACAATGAACACTGAGCTCCTATGAGATCTGAAATTCATTCGTCACGTTAAAAAGGCACTGACAAATCTTTTTCACAGGATCTCACTTATTGGCTGCAAGGGCGTTTTTAAATAGGAAGCCCGCGCAATAGCAATGGAAATTGGTTCTGTTAAGTAATACTACAGGACAAAGAATGAAATGTCATTCCTTTAGAGTTTGCCTAACGTTTACGAGATCGCATGGGAAATTCATGTAGCTCACGCCAATGACATTGAAAAGAATAAGCGTGATCTACAAAGTATATCGTGGTCAGCTACAAAGTGTACGGCTTGAGTTCACCTGTTACCGGTTGCTCGCTTGCCAAACTAGTCATCACCGACTGTAGGTAGCCGTCTCGAGATGTTTCTAGCTGTAGCAGCCGCTGCGTTTCCGGCGTTACCATGTAGCCCAAAGACTGCACCGCAAGAACCTCGACGTCGTTTGCATACCACGCTATATTGCATGTATTAATGTGGTTCCTTCCCGACATGAAGCTTGTATTGGGTCTTTTTGCACAGCAGTTTCAAGCACCGGCATGGCTCCCACGCAGCGAGCCCAGGTTCGAACCTCGTTCTATCCTGGAATTTGTTCCTTATTCTCGTTTTTTTCTTATTTCGAGCGATAGTGGTCACGGATACCGGGGCGGCGGCGGCGAACTACTACGGCGCCAAAGCCGGCCGCCGAAATGGTCTCGTAACAGCTGTCGCTGTAAAAAAATCAGGAGCCCTTGTCATATTGGCAAAATTGGACGAGCGATGCATTAAGCGACTGAAGTACTACTTTTGCAGCGGAGCTCTGAAGCTTTTCAATATAGCTTTCGGACTGAAAATTATCATCATCATGAACCAGCCCAGGCTCAGTTCGTCCTCTTCATCCTCTTCTTCATTTTTAACACGAAAGTGTTTTACGCCGGGGTCCACCGAGTACATCCGTCACAAATATGACGTTGATAAAATGGACGCCAACGGGTGAGAAAGAAAAAAAAAACCAAGAAAAAGATCCTCCGCTGGGAATCGAACCCACGACCTTGCGGCCACGACGGCAAGCGCCCGACGCCCTACCGGCTAAGCTAACTCGGCAAACACGACATGGCGCGAACGCGCCTTATGTCTTTCACACATTCTCTTTCACACAGTGCTCTCTGTTGGCGATGTAGGTAGGCGGGGCGGAGCGGGGCGGTGCCGCCGTCTGTGAGAGGTGAAAAGAAGTAATGGTTCACGATCGACATTTACTAGCGCTTACTCCGAGACTGCGCGCGATATCGGAAGTCATGGTTAAAGTCTCTCGGTGTGCGCCGGCGCGCTGGCATCGCCGAGGCACCCTTGACGCAGTTCATTCTTGGCCTTTCGCTTCGTGTTAGCGTGCGTCGGCTCATCGGAGTAGTGCCCCTTCCACATGCACCAACGGGATTTATACGCCGCCGACTGCTTCGATTGCGAGAGCACTGACTAACAAAACTGCTGCAATACGCGTTGCAGAAAGGACGCCATTTCTACAGGCGAATATCGTGCCTTGGTGGTAGGGAGACCAGCGCTTGCGAGACAGAGGGGTATAGCTATGTAGTGTATTATTACAGCATCGGCCCTGCATATTTTTGCAAGAAAAGGTGGCTGATGTGACCAACCGACCGCTCCAGGCAGTCGGTTCAAACTACCTTTCGCGTGGTGTGCGCTGTCGCCGAAGTGATTGCGAATAGCTTTCGTTTTGCCTCGGTTAGACAAGTACTGTCCAACGCACTGCGGCGACTGGATGATCGGCCAATTTCCGTGCAGGTGCTACTACAGCACCGTCCACATCTCTCGGCGGCCCACAAAGCAGTGAAAGCACTATTGTGTTTTTTGAGAACGACGGGCTTATGTGAACGCCTCCGACTTGTGGTGCAATCCCGCACGCTGTAGAGAATGCACTGCATCTCTTCTCTCTGTCTTTTTTTCTCTTTCCTCCTCTCTATTTCTCGTCTTTCTATTCCCCTTCCCCGACCCCCGCGTGTAGGGTAGCAAACCGGAAGTGTTTCTGGTTAACCTCCCTGCCTTCTCCTTTTTCTGTTTCCTTCCTTCCTTCCTTTAAGGTTAAATAAAAACGTTGGCTGCAGTGGTGGTGGGTGGCCATGGGATATTGCGGCAGATTTCGCGCTCGGAGTCGCGAAAAAAAAATAGACTTACAGATTTGCTCCTATGGAAGGACCGCACAACGTCAAAAAAGAGCGACCATTATGCCAGTCTACACGACACATTATATAGCAGTCTGGGGTTTTATGTGTGGAGCACGCGCTAGTGGAGGGCTCCGAAAATTTCGACCATCGGGTGTTCTTTAACGTGCTTCTAGTATTTTAACGGGCTTCTAATATTTCGCCTCCATCTAAATGCGACCGCCGCGGACGGGATCGAACCCGCGATGTTCGGGTCAGCAGCCGAGCAACATAACCACTGTTCCATCGCGGCGTACATATCCAATAACACAAAAGATACTCGAATACCTTGAGCAATCGTGAGCTATACGCACGCATGCACACACACTTTCGCCCCACACCCGCCTTCACCGTATGGAACCTCGCCTACGACTCAATATTCCATCTGGGCTATACCGATCCAAGAAGACCGTTCTCTGCCGCATGTGGCTTCCGATGTCCTTTACTAAAGCGTTTGATTGCCGCATCGGAATGGCAGTATGTGACCATTGCGGCCGTGACGAAACCATCGAACACATCCTATGTCATTGGCCTCAGTACAACTCCTAGGGACAATCCCTCTCAGCAGTGTTTGAACACCTCGACGACTGGCCGCTTTCTGAGCAGTCAATCTTGGAATGCCGGAATGATCGAGCTTCACGCCAGCAAGTGATGAAGGCGCTGTTGAAGTGTCTGCGAGCGACCAGCCTCGTTGAACGATTAAGTGTGTGCACGATCGTGCGTGTGTCTCCCCTTATCTCTTTTTCTCATTCTTATCGTCCTTACTTTTCTATCTCCACTTACCCCTTCCCGAGTGCAGGGTAGCAAACCGGGTATTTATTTTCCGGTTTACAGCCCTGCCATTGCGCATTACATCTCTCTCTCTCTCTATCATACGCATTTATATAGTGTCGCAATCTCGAGTTAATAGGGGCTTTATTATGCCTGCATGACGTGGCAAAACAGCCACACTCAAGGGGCAGAGCATCCGTCCGGGGATGATATCACGGGGGCTCGCAGATCACTATTGCATAAAACTAACGACTACCACGTCGCGATTATATACTGATAACAAAAATTGTTTATTGAATTATTCATTTTTCCTTTTTGACCGAATTGACAAGTGCCTATTTCTAGAAATGGAAATTTTCCTCTTGACCTGCGTTTACGTCTTAGTGTTTGCATTTACATTAACCGCCGGCTTCTTGGCCAATTTGCCACAGTGGGCGACCCACTAGTAAGTACCATGCAAGGAAGCTAGCAAAGGACCCCTTCACAAATCACAGTTACCTAAATCCACTCAGGTAGTACCCGAGTTGGTAAGTGCCAGTCATCTGGGGATCATCATCACCGTCATCAGTCCCAGCTATAGAGCAGTCCGCACAGTTTAGTAGCTGATGCGTATTATTTTCTATTTTGCAATAGGAATTAACCGCGCAAATGTGGACAACATTCTATTGGACAGGGCGGCTATGCATTGTCTGAATACAACACGGTCACAAAAACAGGTTACCGACGTGAGTAACACTTTCTTTTGTTCTAGGTGGCACCTTCTATAACACTTAGCACAGCAGCGCTCATAGGCAGTGACAAAGAAAGTGAGTACACTGGACAGGCACAAACTTGGAACTTTGTTTCAGAACACTTGCCGACGCACATTTACGAGCACATTATAGTAAGTGCGCGACCCATATCCAGGCAGTGAAGGGTATGATTGCGGCATACCGATCCTTCGTTTATTGAATGACACGCAGTTACAGATGCCGCAGAAGCGCCAACGGTAGCAGTGTGCCTGCTAATAAAAATTGGCATATGCTAAGTCAGAGATATTATTCTCGGGTTCCATCAATCGCGAAAGCATTACGCAAAAAGTGTAATTCTTACTTTGCTACAAAAAAAGCACTTCCAGATAATACAGATACTCTGTACATTCGGCATGGTCAGGCGACTCCAATATCGCCTTCTCGCCAAGGTTCACCCAACTCTTCTGAAGAAAGAAATAACTAAACTATTCCTTTTCCTAAAGAAGCTTGCCTAGCTAGCTCATATCTATGCAGAATCATTTTGCAGTGTCATATATACTTGTGTTCACAATGAATCTAAACAAATGTCAAGATAAAACAAACATCTGGAAGGGAGACCTAATCTAAACGCGCTGTTCGTGACAGCGATAGAAATTTATTGTCTCATTTGTTTGTTCGTTTATTTGGAGTACGTTTAGGGTATGACATACATCAGAGAAGGGATGGTCATTCATTGCAAATGAGATTGAAAAAAATAAAAACATACGTGCGAAACTTATACGTACGGGTAAAATACACAGTTACAGTTATATATTCCAAGCAGAGTACAGACAAGTAATAATAGGGCAGTATTCTAACATATGGTTAGAGCATTTCAAAAGCACTGGGATTATCTGTCTGTTATGGAGTCAGGTGTGTAACTCTACTCATTTGCCTTTCTGGGATAGGGAGCCTTCTTTAGCCTAAATACGTGGAATGTCTACTTTATGAATGTGATCAAACCGATGTGAGGAAAATTGTGCTGGATGTATAAACAAGGAACGAAGCACAGGGTAGTGATATCACAGTTTTTGAAGAATACAAATATGTGACTACATTGTGGGTAGCGAAGGAAGACTAAGAGTTACTTTCATTTCTATGACACTAGTGTTGAGAATGCAGTTTCCCGAAATGAAACATCAAGGGAGATTTGTACTGCCCGAATATTTCGCATTCGTGTGATGTTAGTGGATCTCACACAGGCGAGGCGTACGTAGGATCGACACCCCCAGGTGAGGTAATAATGTGGTTCTGTGCCGCACGTCCGTTACACACGAAGTTTCAGCTGAGGTGTCAGCCCTATTGGAAAACCCAGTGTCACTGTCCCAGTGTCATACCTGATTATTGGACCAGTGTGGCGCTGGGTACTGGGACGCTGGACGCGGGTGTGCAGCGCGGCACGCTGGACGCTGGCGCACTGCACGCTGGGACACCCGTTACGGGCCGAAATCGGGCTTTTGAATTGTTTTTAAAATCTGTGGTCATGACCAGATCGTAATTAGGGCTGAAACACGAGCGCTGCGACAAAAAAAGCACCGAAAAAACGAGAGAGCGGGAGTCGAACCCACCACCTCGATGCACCTTGCATCCTGAATCGGACACGTTACCGCTACGCCACAGCTGAAAGACGTTCGTCAACCTCTTATTTCGTCATGTTTTAACTACTTCCGGTAGCCAGCATTTTCATTTCATCGTTTAGGAACGCAGATTTCACTCTCTTCGTGTTCGCGAGAACCTAACAGAAGATAGTTAATTTGTTTGTTATGTGCTGCCTAGAATCAGAACGTCTAACTGGCACGTTTTGCCTCAAAAATGCTAGCGTAACCGCCGATGTGTTGCGGCGATCGCACTGAATCGCTAAGCAGTTAGTCATATCTATGTAGAAAAGAATGTTTATCTGAACTGCACACTGAACACTTTAGTTTTCATCACCCGTTTGATCATATTCTCCGTCCTCTTGGTTTACTTTCCGCGTAATATACAGCCGCAGTAATTCACGTTAGCCGCACCAACTGTTAGGCTTAGAGCTGTGCTCCGTGCGCCGCGATCCCTGTGAAGAACGCGCATAGTCAATTACGAAGAATCTAATAACCGTTCAAATGTAGTTTCGATCATACCTGACTGAAGCGAGGCCATATTTGCACCTTCGATTACACAAATCAGAAAGTAAAAACGCCGAGATTAAGCGTTACATTGGTTCACTGTTGCCGGTGACGTGCGGCGATGGTGCGGCTTTCAGCGGTTCGAGCCCACATGGAAAGACTGACTGGTAAGGTAGGTTGATGTTATTATCAGACTAATACTAATGTCAGATATTGTGTTGCGAATGATAAGTTCTTTCCATGCAGTTATATGGACTACATTCACGACACTCGTTCACACACTTCAGCGAAAGCGCGCGCGCTCGACAGCTAGATTGCTTTAGCGTATACGTCCGTCCGTCGCTTAACTAGAGATAAAGCTAGATATGCGTAGGACAGAGAATAGAATAATATTTTGAAAATATTCGATAAGTTTTTCTTTAGACTTCTCGCGACTCAGTACCAAATTTTGTACGAATTCCACCCAGCGCGCCCAGTTTTTTTCCAATGTGCTACCAGTGTTCCCAGTGCGCGGGCAGACACTGTTCAGCGTGGCCAGTGCCTCCCAGTGCGCTGTAAGACACTGGGCCACACTGTACAGTATTCCCAGCGTCTTTCAGCGCACTGGGCGACACTGGCCACGCTGTACAGTGTGTCCCAGTGCCTCCCAGCATGCTGTAGTACACTGGGACACACTGTACAGCGTTTCCAGTGCCACCCAGTGCGCTGAAAGGCACTGGGAGACACTGGAAACGCTGTTTTTTCCGATAGGGAGGACAACGCGGCCACGTGTTTATTCACGCCTCGTATTCGTAGGGTCGGAATCATCGCGCCACATAGGCGCCCACGGTACAATAGCAAAACTGCCACAGTCCAGCACATGAAGTTTTGCCCGATCTTTCGAATTAAATTTGTGAACAGGACTTAACTAACTCATGTACGAAATGTGGCAGTTTAGCCACTTTACACCACATGCTCTGGGAGTGACCCTCGGTACGTGGCACTGATACAGCATCGGCCAGCAAGTGGGGCTCCGCTCTGAGGAGTCCGGACATTCGTCACAACTTTGTGCTGTCCAGAGGGCCCACGATGCGGCGGTAGGTCTCGGCCTGACTGTCCCATCGTGGGAGCGGCCCGCCGTGTGCTAAGGCACACGCCTCCGGACTTTGTTAATGAAGTTCTTCCAATCCAATCCAACAGGCATGGTATCCCTGTTGAAACACGTGATCATGCCTGCTAAATTGCATATGGGTATCTAGCAGAGACAGCAATTTATAGAACAGGCGCTCTTCTGTCTCTTTCCTCCGGCCATTTTTCATGTTCCTAGCTTCGTGCCGCTTACGATATGTTCAGCAAATTATAGGACAGGCTTCTTAATCTTTTTTCCACAGCCTCTATTACAGTTACTGAGATGATATTCATTTTTACACCCCGAGTTAGACATTTAGAGCCAATGCACTCACATATCTGGATGACAGGTTATCCTTCATTATCGACAGATGTTCCGCGAAAATCAAGCTGGACGATAATTATGTGTTGAGGCCGTATATTTATTGTGCGTTCTTGTTGCCGTGCTGGAACCCACTGACAGCCAACCATAAAAAACAACTTAAATCTAGAGCTGCTGAGCACTTTATCACATGAAGCGGCCGGTATGGCGTTGAAAAATTAGCTTAAAACTTGCACAATTTCCCGCCATGAAACAAATGTTTGAGGTCCACATGTTCGTCATACAATGAAATACCATAATATAGAAAAGAAAACAGCAGAACATGCGAGAGATGATTAAAAAGAGCATGTTGCCCACACATGCACTCTGTTGTTCGCAATAGAAAAAATCAGCCATCATGATTTCAAATCAGAATTCAGTGGTCTGCGTACACACCGTTTCCCGTGCTCCGGTTACACAAAAAACACAAGTACAGAGAGCTCGGATTTAACTAAAATCATTTTTTGTGTACAGCTAAGTCACCATGCAACATTACCAGGTATACAAAGAGGAAAACGCCGGGAACAATCGTACGCATCCTTCTGCGCTGGACCATTGAAAAGAGTTCTGACGATGACGTCAAAGAAGGCTATACAACGTTGCTTACTACGTGCATTACATTCAAACGTATTTCACGAAGAATAAAACACGCTTCTCACATGCATGTTTTTATAATTATTTTGTTACTTTAAGAAAGAACAGCAGTATTGGACTGTACTGCTTTTCTCTAATATCTTCAAGTAAACGTTGACTTATACGACTGATTATAACCACAAATTTCACACATACGACCACCCACGCGTGCTTGTTATGATGTATAGGGCTAGTTAAATATCTTAAAACCTCACCTAACTAATAGCACCTCGAAATTCACCACCTATATTATTCGAAGGTTATTTATCCCACCTTCTTTTTTGTACGGGGATGCCTGATTGTACATTTCACATTTCGGCAGCGAAAGGGTACACAACCATGCAAATATGGAGGTACCCATGTGCGGTTGTCGTTAGGTATAGATAACTTACATTTTTAAAATATCTCCTAACTTATAGCGCGTAAAAATTAAGCATTCTTGTTCATCGATGGTTTCGTGTTAAAACTTTTTTTCTACGCAAATGAATTATTGCACATTTCGCCAGTGAAGGGATACAGAGCCACGTCAATGTGGAGTTGCTCATTGAGACATCTTTTTTTATAAGCGACTGTGTTTCCTTTTAGGCAGGCTCACGCTTTGTCGGTTCTGTGCGTGCGTTGATGAGTTTTAAGATCTGACGATGTGGTTGATCAATGCTCACACATCTTGCATTTATAAGTCCTCTCGCCCGTATGAGTGCGTTCATGTACATGAAGGTGTCCTAGCTGTGTGAAGGACCTAGCGCATGACGTGCAATTGAAGGGATTCGCACCTGTGTGCGTGCGGCGATGCACATCAAGATTAGACTTTACTCAGAATGATTTATCACACATATCGCAATGATAGGGCTTCTCGCCTGTGTGAGCGCGGCGATGTCTATCGCGATGACGCTTTCGTGAAAATGATTGATCACATAAGTCGCAATGATAGGGCTTCTCGCCTGTGTGCGTGCTGCGATGTGCATCGAGATTACCCTTTAGTGAAAATGATTTATCACACATGTCGCAATGATAGGGCTTCTCGCCTGTGTGAGTGCGACGATGTATATCGAGAATATCCTTTCGTGAAAATGATTGATGACATATGTTGCACTGATAGGGTTTGTCGCCTGTATGCGCGCGGCGATGTCTCGCCAGATTATCCTTCCTTTTAAATGAATTGCCGCATACTTCGCACTTGTGGCTTCGTTCCCCTGATGTTTTCATGCCGTGGTTGACGTCGTTGCACACGCCGCTGATATCTTCGCGTTTCTCCTTATGTGTGGAGCCAGTAGCATCCCTGCGAGTAACCAGACAGCAGTATATATTACGGCACATAGATTGCTTTCTGGAAGAACAGCATCCTGTTTTTCTCGATGTAAATGTTGGAGAACAGGTTATAGCTTCAATGGGATGTCGATTCGCTTGAACTTACTCCTGTGCATCGGGAACTTGCCTACTTCCATCATTTGCTTTGTTCAGCTACAGTTGAAGCCTGGTGCATTCGATGGCCGGGGGACGTTGAACGTTGAGAAAAGAACATAGCTGTCCTTCTCATCACATGCATACAAAACTGCATCTTTATTTTAAGAATAACGCCTACTTGTACAGTACAACTCAATGGGAAAGATGGTAAATACAGCTTGCTGGTCAAAACATAAAACAAAATCCTCGTGTGTCTTAAACGTACCTGAAGGAAAGAAGTGGACATTTTAAGGGCTTGTTTTTCTTTGATATACGCAATATTAATGAGCACTAACAGACAATATTGCCAAGGAAAGTATACGGGACGTTATTAGTAGTAAATGCAATGTAAATGTCAAGACAGAAAAGTGGACGAAAAGATAGCTTGCCGCGGGCAGGGATCGAACCTGCGACCTTCGAAAAACGCGTCCGATGCTCTACCAACTGAGCTACCGCGGCGGCCATCCCCCCGTCCACTTTATGGGGTATATATGTGTATTTAAACGTGGGAGCGTCAGTCAGCGCCGCCAGTGTCCGGACATTCGGTAAATAAACGGTAAATAAAAGGTAAATAAACGGTCTGATGGTTCGATGTGGCATCGCTGTAGAGAGGCCTAGAAGTTCATAGCTGTATATTGCTTAAATGTATACTAAATAAAAATATCGTAACTCTGGTAGACGATTGCAATGAATATAAGGCATGCGATAAGGTTAAAATAACGCAACATGGAATTAAAGGGATATAGAGCGTGGGGCGCATCAGCGCTGTCAGGTGCCTCGTGTACAAGGACGGTACTGTACTGTAGTTCGTCATTAGTCGGTATCATCATTTCGCTCTAAATGCTTATTTAAGCAACTTCTACGATTACGGGCATTCTGCGATAGGTACAGAATGGTTATCAGAGTAGGTGTGTTTTTTTTTCATTCCTGCATATTTCACACTAGGTTACACATAATGACACTATAGTACGCTCGGAAAAGCAGGCGATCGAACGTCATTTTGGTGCACTAGGTACCTAGGTACC